>NC_025700.1:22168884-22181757 GCF_000633955.1 Camelina sativa | reverse complement strand
CATAATAATAAAAAGGTCAAACCTTTTTCAGAAACCCTTTTATTGGATTAAGCTAAAACTCTCTCTCTCTTGCTAGATTTGGTTCTCCTCTGAGATTTCGCATTCTAAATCTGGTGCCGTCCTTTATTTGGGGAGGGTAAAGATTGAGAGAGACTATATACACCTCTCTTTCTCTCTTCTTTCTCCTTTCCTTAGCTTTTTTTTGGATCTTGAATAGGTAAAGTAACAAAATCAACAAGAAGAACCCATTTTTTTTTATATATTTTCTTTCTCATTTGTTTCTATCCAACTTCATCCGCTAAATGTTTGATTTTTCCGATTGTTTCCAACCTCCTTGATTATTTTTTTCATCATCATCTGTTTCATCTTACAAACCAAAACAAAATATGTGGGTTTGATTTTGTTCTTTTGTCCCATGTTGTTACAGATTAGTATAATGCATTGAACCTGTTTGATCAAATGTCTAAACGAGAGTTCTTCTTTCTTTGATTGATTGTTTCCCAAGGAACAGAATATTTAATATTAGATTTGTGTTTTTGCTTTATGTGACCGCAGAGAAAAGCTTCAAAATCATGACGGATACCATGTCTGCTCATATGGATCGTAATAATAAGCTTGGTAAAGGGGATGCAACTTTTGTTCTATGGAGGAGAGATATATATCTTTCAGCGCAAAGGTTCTGAGGTTTTGTTTTGTTTTGCAGATACTGAGGGCTCAGAGGATGAAAAGAAGACAAAGCTTTGTTCCCTTAAGAAGAAAGCTATCAATGCCTCCAACAAATTCAAACACTCTTTCACCAAGAGAACTCGAAGGAACAGCCGTGTTATGTCTCTCTCCATCGTTGACGACATTGATCTTGAAGAGCTTCAGGCTGTTGACGCTTTCCGCCAGGCTCTTATCTTAGACGAGCTTCTTCCTTCCAAACACGATGACCATCACATGATGCTTAGGTTTCTCAGGGCTAGGAAGTTTGATATCGAGAAAGCTAAGCAAATGTGGTCTGATATGATTCATTGGAGGAAAGAGTTTGGTGTTGACACTATCATGGAGGTGAACAAAAAGATCATTCATCTCCTTTCTTTGTCTTCTCCTTTTTAATTAAAGTCTGATTCTTTCTTCTTCTTCTTTTTCAAAGGACTTTGATTTCAAGGAAATTGATGAAGTCCTCAAGTACTATCCTCAAGGTTACCATGGCGTTGACAAAGACGGAAGGCCTGTTTACATTGAGAGGCTAGGCCAAGTGGATGCCACAAAGCTCATGCAAGTCACTACCATCGATAGGTATGTCAAGTACCATGTGAGGGAGTTTGAGAAGACTTTCAATATCAAATTACCAGCTTGTTCCATTGCTGCCAAGAAGCATATTGATCAGAGCACCACCATTTTGGATGTGCAAGGCGTGGTATGCTCTCTTGCCACATTTCTTTCGGTTCATAAATCAAAGAAAAATAGAGAGAGAATGAGTTCATGATTTTGTTTTTATTTGGTTTCCTAGGGGTTGAAGAGCTTCAGTAAGGCTGCAAGGGATCTTCTTCAACGTATCCAGAAAATCGATAGTGATAACTACCCTGAGGTTACTATGATGTTTCTTAATGATTCTGACGTAGTTTGTTATCACTATCAATTCAAGACAGTACTGAATTGTGTTGTTTTTATGGATCATATAGACATTGAACCGTATGTTCATTATCAACGCTGGTTCTGGATTCAGGCTTCTGTGGAGCACTGTGAAATCTTTCCTTGACCCAAAGACCACCGCCAAGATTCACGTAAGCTTTTTTATCGTATCGTGCCACTCCAAAGATCCAAAATTTTAAGGTCAATTGTTATGGAAGTTTCATGTCCCTCATGTACAGGTTCTAGGCAACAAATACCAAAGCAAGCTGCTTGAGATTATCGACTCCAAGTAAGAGAGAAATAGAGCTCCACAACTCTGCATTTTAGCCACAAATTCATTATCTAAAGACTATCTATTCTTTTCTTTTTTTGTGTGCATAGTGAACTTCCAGAGTTCTTGGGTGGTAACTGCACTTGCGCAGACAAAGGTGGGTGCATGCGTTCAGACAAAGGTCCATGGAACGACCCTGACATCTTCAAGGTACTTTATAAAGTCATAGAGAATCTTTGAAACCCCGTTTAACGAAACGATGGACTGAGAAGCTGAATCTTAAACTATATACAGATGGTTCAGAACGGAGGAGGTAAGTGCCCAAGGAAGACATTGGCTAACATTGAAGAGAAGACAATCTCAGTGGACGAGAACACAACAATGGTAAAAAACAAAAAAAACTCATTAAGTATATTGGATCTTTGAATTTCAAAATCATAGATAAAATCTAACCTTTCTCTTATTTTTTTGCTTGAAACATTGAAGAAATGTGATTCCGTTGCTGTGAGTTTCTCCAATTGTCTAAAAAGATTACTTCTTTAGCTCTCTCTTTCTCTCCAAATTTTGTGTGTTTAACTGATTTAAAAATCCTATAATGCAGAAGAACAAATTGGATGTAGAGAACGCGAAATTAATACCAATTGTTGAGAAAGCTGTGAATGCTACTACTTGGCCTGCAAATCTCCACAAGTCAAACTTTCCTGAACCTGAAGGTACACTACACAGAAACATTGATTCTAAATTAAACATTTATTCGTGTTTTGAAAACATGATTCTGTTATATTTTGAAAAGTGTTTCCGCTATTTTACTATACCGCTACACTCTTCAACTAAACTTACCACTACTTACCTATATCTGTTTTCGCTTTCGAAGATATATACTCTGCCGTGAAGCCATCGTAGAGGAGGGGAGGAGAAGGATATTTGTTCGGCGGGGTGATGTCTCTGATGATGGGGTTAATGACAGTGGTGAGGCTAACGAAGAACATGCCACGGAAGCTTACTGAGGCGGCCATTTACGGCGGTGAAGGGGAGAAAGCAGAGACTACAATGGTGTCAAGCCAAGAGTATATGTCGATGGTGAAGAGAATGGCTGAGCTGGAGGAGAAATGCAGGTCTTTGGACAACCAGCCGGCGTCGTTCTCGACGAGCTTGAGCTTCAGTTGGCTCAGACCAAAAAGGTGCGGTTCAAGAGCCTCCATAACTAGCTTTCTTATTTATTTATCTAAATAATTGATCATATCTCAAAATTCTTTTAACATAAATAACTTAAGAGATCATTTGGTTAAATATATCAGACACTGGACGAAGCCATGGCTACGCAACATGAGATAATGGCTTATATCGAGAAGAGGAAAAAGAAGAAGAAGGTAACAAACCTACACAATTAAAACATACTCTTCGTCAAAGAGTACTATTCAAATTTGAGTTTACTTATATTTATACTTTTCTTTGGTTTTGTTTTCAGTTCTTTGGATTCTGAAAGACTTGATGATGCCCCAAGAATTTGAAGAACCCATGAAATATATAAATCCATATTTATTATATACATACAAATATAAATATATCTGTGAAGAGTATATAAAGATGATAAAAAAAAATGTGGAGATATGCTTTCTGTAAATGTTTTGTTGTTTTGTCTCTGGAAAAATCTGAAAGCTTATGTTTTTACCACTAATCTTTCTTTCACACCTAATTGTAACTACTAATAAAACAAAAATATCTATGTTATAAAAGTGCACAATTATATATAAAGTTATTGTTCATATATATATATATATATATATACCCTCAAATCAACAATGTTGTAAACCAACTTAGGAATTGCAAAGCAAACATAAGCAATTTTCAGGTTTTGTGTTTACTCTGAGGTTGGTTTCTCGGTGGATACTTCACTATCTTGGAGCTTGAAAACACGGAAAATCGCAAGATTTGTGTCACCTACCAACACAGAAAGAGTTAATCTCATTGATGGATCCATCACATAGAAATGAAAAAATGTATAAGAAAAGATTGGTTGATTGTTACCAAAGGTGATTCGGGTTCCGGGAAAAGCAGGAGCAGCAACACCAGGAATCAGACGTTTGTCTTCTATGAATGTACCGTTGGTGCTGTTCATATCTGTCACAAGAAGGTTGTCTTCATTTGTATTGATTGTCGCATGGACTCCTGACACTGAATAATACTAGGAGTGTTTAGTTTATCCATCCAAGACCAAGTAAATGAAACCAAGCAATAAACAATCTCAAAACCAAACTTAGTCCTAAACTGAAACCAAAGCTATACAAAGCTGATTCATATTAAATCCGTATATATATCACTTTGTTTACAAACAAGAACAGAGAAGTACCGGTTGCCACAGGAATCACAACGTCAGCCTTTTCCGGTAGACGTCCAATGGTAACTTGGCCCTGCTCAAAACCCATTTTAATGATCAGCTCTTGAAAACAAAGATATAGCTAATGGGTCTGTTTGTTATTTTCTTACAGAGGAGATCTCAAAAGGAGCAGGCATTGCTACTTTGAAACCAATGTGTCTTGTGTCTCCATCACCTATTAAGTTTTCAGAACAAAATACTTTAAAGACTCAAAGAAAAGATTTAAGAGAAAGCTCAGTTATACTAATAACACTAAAGAAACAATCTGACCTACTGGTTGGAGAAGCCACCGTTCTCCTCCTGCACTGGGAGTTGGGGATTGATTCTCATCCGAGGAGGCGCGTGTTGTTCTCACCACCAGCGCGTGGCTTCTCGGTTTCTTTGCAGTGAAACTAACATTACTGATCTGTTTGATCTCTCTCAAGCAATTCACTGAAACAGCTCCAGTTAGATTCCTCTTCTTACTGTCTCCATTTAAACAGAACAGTGATGATGAAAACTTAACTGGAGAGCACAATTGGGATATTGTTATCTCCATTTTTTCTTCATACAAAAAGTATTGTGAAATTGATTGATCCTTAGAACAACAAAAAAAAAGAAGCAGCAGCTTTAGAGAAGCGTTAAGAGATAATCACTATATGGGATATGTGGTCACAATATCATGTATCTAGATTCTGGATAAAAAATAAAAATCCTGATTAATAAGTTCGATACTTTATATGATTTTGATTAACAAGTTTACGGTTACAGATTTTAACGTTTTAAGGAGTAAAGGACTATTAAAATAGATAAAACATTCATAATTATAATGCGTGGCTCATAATCACAGAAGGAAACAGAGCTCTCTGTATTAACAGCTTTTAACATCAGAATCAGATAGAAGAGTTTCTTTGTTTTTTTTTTAACCTTAAAGAAGAACATCAAATTAAGAACGTGGTCTGAAGAAGAAGAGAGAGATTGTGATGCTGCATGGTGCTTAATTAAAAGCAAAAGAGATGTTTCTTCTTCTTCTTCTTCATCTTTTGGAATTGAGCTTCTTCTTGGCGATCAATGTAAGCAAGTAACTCTTCTTGTCTCATCAAAGCTTCGTAAAGCGCCTTTTTAGTAGCTATGAGCTCTGCTTCTAGTGCGTCTACTCTGCACACTGCTGCGTTCAACAGTTCTTCTTTCTCGTATGGCATCTCATTCGGCTTTGATTGGAGAGTTCCGATTTTACCTTCAAGCTCCGTCAGTTTCTTAGTCACAGAGTTCAGGAGATCGGTTTCCGTGATGTCTGGTACAGGAGAAGGAGGACGAAACTCCTCTTGTACTCCTTCACCATTAGTACTACCAAGTTCTATTGCGTTTCCTTGTGTTCCTGGTGGGGAAGTAGTAGTAGTAGTCGCTGGAAGAGTCTTGGTCACACGGTAAGATACTGTGCGGAAGAAAGTGAAAACCGCCATCAAGATTGCCGTGAACATGACTATACCTCTAGCTCGAATGCCTTCAGGATCGTTTGGAACGGTGGGAGACATTAAAGCCCCTGAAGGAAACAGATTGATAGAATTAGGATCGTCACACAAGGAAAACGAAAAGAAAAAAAAGCTTTGTTTTTATAACCCTAATAGAAAAAGAAATTGATACTCAATATTATTATATCAAACCCTAATAAAAGTCGGAGCCTAATGTGCATAAAGTAAATTACAGGTAACTAACCTTTTGAGGCCACTCTTTGGATAGCGGGTTTCACCTTCCAGGTTGCGTCGACAGCTTTGTCAACCATTGGTACATACTCATCATACCCCGGAAAACTACCA
This sequence comes from Camelina sativa, assembly GCF_000633955.1. Classification (NCBI taxonomy): domain Eukaryota; kingdom Viridiplantae; phylum Streptophyta; class Magnoliopsida; order Brassicales; family Brassicaceae; genus Camelina; species Camelina sativa. Next base: position 22,175,696 of record NC_025700.1, on the reverse strand, counting down.
CCAGCCAAGCTTGTTTCACCAGCTATCTTTGCCTGCAAAGTCTCAAGAGAGCAAAAACGATAAACATCTGCACAGTTCAGACTCTGAATGTAACTAGACGGTGGAAAAACATAAGTTTACCTCTTCACGAACAGGTGTCAAGCGGAGATGAGAGAAACTCTTTATAGCCTTAGGAGACCCGATATCTTCGGCGTCAGATCCTGACTCTGCAGTGGAAGTGTCACTTCCCTTTATCTGTGTTTATGACACAGCCAGAGGTTTAGACACAATATGGTAAGTTACAAGTTATTGACTAGTTATAGGATTTAATAACTACATACCCATGGATATGACGGTTTTGCATAAGCAATGACCTTCCCCTCGCTGTTCAAAACTTTCACCACCTGCCTCGCTCGATGTGCTCCCCCATGAAGAACCATCTGAAATAATGTCAAGATAACCAACTTTCTCAGAATTCAACCTAATAGATGATTTATATAAAGTCCTAAAAAGAAAAGAGATGGGTCCTTTAAATGACCTTAACAATTTCAGGGTTTTTCCAAGGTCCCTTATCAGAAAGCATGCAACCACCTTGATCTGCGCAAGTACATGCACCTCCCAAGAACTCAGGCAACTCACTGTAAAAATGTGCAGACCAATTTATACATAAGCAAACGAACAATGCAGCTTTCGGTATAACAAACCAAACAGGAAAAAAAGGATCAAGGATCACATACTTGACATCAATGACTTCAAGCAATTTGGGTAGATACTTGTATCCAAGGACCTACACAACAATAAAATAGTCCATATAAAATAAATATTTCTTTTCAAAGAGATATAACCAGAGAACTTAAATCTCTCATACATGAATTTTAGCAGATGTTTTTGGGTCTAGAAAGCTCTTCACAGTGTTCCAGAGAAGCCTAAATCCAGGCCCTGCATTGATAATAAACATTTGGTGTAGAGTCTGCACGAAATAGCACAAAGCCAAGATTAGCATTTGATACCTGATGTCCCAGACACACAGAGGAGATCAACTAGTATTAGTAGAAGCTCCAACTAACTAATACCTCAGGATAATTGTCCCCATCGATCTTCTGCAATCGTGTGATAAGCTCTCGAGCAGACTTGGTAAAGTTTTTCAATCCCTGAATACAAAAATTATATAAGTACATGAGAAAAAACCCATTCCACAACACCCTGGAATGGAGAATCATAGAAAATAGTACTTACCACTCCCTGAACATCTAGAATAGTTGTACTGGAATCAATATGCCTCTTAGCAGCAATAGTACAGGAAGGAAACTTGATCATAAAGCACCTCTCAAACTCTTTTACATGATATCTTACATAACGATCCATGCTTGTTACTTGCATCAGTCTGTTAGGATCAACTTTCCCTAGTCTTTCAATGTAAATAGGTCTGCCTTCTTTGTCAACACCGTGATAACCGTGTGGGTAATGTCTCAAAACTTCATTAATCTCTTCGAAATCAAAATCCTATAATAGAGACAAATGAAACGTTTAAAAAGCAAGGGTTGACAGTAACAAACACTATCTTAGTGTTCAAAAAAGATTTAACAAACCTGAATAATAGTGTCAGTACCAAACTCTTTCCTCCACTGAATCATATCAGCCCACATTTGCTTTGCTTTCTCAACATCGAATTTTCTCGCTTTCAAGAACCTCAACATCATGTGATAGTCGTCGTGTCTATCCGGAAGCAACTCGTCCATTAACAACGCTTGTCGGAACGCATCAACAGCTTGTAGCTCCTCGACATCTCTCACATCCTCAATGGATACAGAACTCACTCGACCATCACTCTTTCTTCTTCCGCTCTTCTTCTTAAGAGAATGCTTGAACTTGGTAGATGCATTGATGGCTTTCTTTTTCAAAGAACCAATCCTAGTTCTCCTCTCATCCTCAGAGTTCTCAAAATCTGACTTTCTTTCTTTTTTCTCATCACTGCTTAAGAATCCCTCAAAACCTGTAGTGAAAGCTGTTTTTGGATTTGAGATGAGACCTTATAAGATCATCTACTGAACTATTTGAATCTAAAGCAATTATGTTAAATCTAAGCTCAAGAACCTAAACTGAACAAACGAAAAAGCCAAAAAGACACAATTTTTTTTTTCTATTCTCAATTATTATATAAAGACCTCAAAGTTCATTCATTTCGAAGTTTAAGCTAAAGTAAACCCTAGAAAGAAAGAAAAGCTAGCCCAGAAACACAAAATTGTAGAGAAAGAGATCAGATCTCTTACATGGTCTGGCAAATCGATCAAGTGGACCTGACATGCTCTTCGACTAAAAAAACTCGAGTGATTCTTTTGATCTTTCCCCAAAATCTTTCGAGAAGGATGGCTGATCCACGAATCAAATGCACCAGCAAAAGAAAAAGCAAAAAAAAAAAAAAAACCCTTTTTTCCCTGAGAATCTATCTATTTCTCACAATTACAAGAAACCCAGAAAAATCGCTAAAGAAAAATTGAAGGAGAGAGAAAAAAGAAAGAAAGAAACAAATTGAGAGAGAGAAAAGTGGAGTTGAATTCGGACCGAACACTATGGGACTTTCTCAGCTTCTTCTTACCTAAAATGCCTCTTTTTTAATCGTATTATTATAGTATTGTTTTGGTATATAAGTATAGAAGAAGGTTGTATTTAATGATAACCCAACTGTTACATTCGTTTTTCTTTGTGAACCCTACACTTTTTTTTGTCTTGCATTCTAACCCCAAAACTGACGGTGATATTTCGTGCCATGATTTTAGTTTTTTCAAAAATAAATTAAAACTCGGACGGATATTTCCAAATTATATATCATCAAACTGTATTTAAATACTATAATATTTTCGTATAAATCTATGAAATGTTGAATTTTTTTTTTGGTAAGGTATGAAATGTTGAATTAATAATATGATATATTGCATTTGACATAAAAGTAAAAAAAATTATAATTGAATATTAAGTTTAAGCATTGACAAAATATTTATAATCTGGGAAAATCGAATTGAAACTAATTTAAAAAAAAACAAAACTAAATTGAAGTTGTCAAAAAAAACAAAACTAAATTGAACTCTGTCCTAGAAAAACTGATCTTAAACTTTTATATCTGAAGAATATAAACCCAAACCAAACTTGAATATCTAAAATATCATACAATTTTATATCTAAGATAAACCTCTGGAAGCTGAAAGTAAAGCTCTCTTAACAGTGATGCAACAAACATGGATACAGGGAATAAAAAATGTTGTCTTTGAAGAGGATTGGGAGACATTAACTAAGATGCTGAACAAATCAGTATATATAGCTTTAATAGAAGGTGTCTATTAGAATATATTACACTGATCACAATTTTTTGAGTAAATCCAATTTGATTACACTCCAAGTACTTGTAATAATACAACTCATGTCTTAGCAAGGTTAGGATGCACAACAAACAATTTTTATTCTGCATGTTTTCATCCTTTTGTCTGGTTATCACATACTCTTTGTAAAGATTATAATTTATTATCAATATAATTTTTTTTGACGAAAAAAAGAAAAAAAAAACAATTGATAATTCCGCCAACAAAACAAAAAATATTAGTATTTAATGGGTTTTATTTTTGTTAGAAAAAAAAGAGACGACCAAAGAGAAGTAGAGAATGAAATATTCTTTTACATTATGACCCCACTTAATTTGGATCATTTTATAGATATTTCCAATTTTTATTTAGATTTGTTTTCTTTCAACATTGGTGCAAATATTATTTCGGAAGAGTGTGTCGTCCACTTCGACTAGATCGCTATGTTAAATATGGATTGATACAAAACCTAGATTGCATGGAAACAGAAACAGATACGCGGAAACGAAACGTTTCGGAAACGAGAAACGGTTTTTTCAAAAATTAGGAAATGGAAACGTTTTAAAAACGTATGTACATATACATATATATATATATAGATTATATATTTATATCTATATATATATATATAATAAAACACCAAACATAAAAACCATATCAAAAAGCTTCAAACAATAAAACTTCAAATATAAATATTAAATAGTTGAATTAAAACACTAATAATATTATATATTTATATCTATAATGAAGTTTTATATTTTTAAAATATTTATTTATTAAGTTTCAAATTAAAAAAGAAGTTTCCGTCGTGTTTCCAAAGCGGAAATGGAGTTTCCATCGTGTTTCCAAACAGAAATTTTGAGGAATCTTGTTTATGTGCCTTGTTTCCCAGTTTCCACGAGTTTCAGTTTCCGAAACGTTTCGAAAACGGGAAACGGACCTCGAAAAGAGTTTCCATGCAACATAGATACAAACAATGTGTGTTAATAATGTAATATAATTAGTAAATTTAAGTTTTAAATAATATTTTTATTATTCGAAAAGAATACCTTTTGAGAGTGTAAAGCTAAAATAAATTAGAATGCAATAACATACTGTTAGAAGATACTAATATTGAATATATATATATATATATATATATATATATATATATTTGTTTAACTTGTATGATTTTAATATTTTGATATGAGGCATGGGTTTTGTTAGCTTTGACAATTAGAAGAAGTTGGGAATGAAATGTGAAATTTTCACAAAGTAAAGGGGGGGCAAAAGTAAATTTCCCATAACTGCCCGTATCGTGGACCCACACAACACGTGGCGAGTAGCGAAGGAGGATAGATTATTTCTTCAAATAAATACGGAGCAATTAAAGGAAGGGTGGTCAACGGTCGTTAGACCTTCCCAATTCTAGTTGGAATATTAATTAATTTTTTATACTATATATTTGTATACTTTGACAATAATAACACTGTATATACTTTCTAGAAACTAGAAAGATCATCATCTACAGAGAACTGAATTTTAATACAAAAATAAATTAATAATAATAGAAAATAGAGAAGGTTCATTAATTGAATAACAGCAAGAAATATTGACTTTCGGATTAGACTTCGTCGATCCAACAATGATCAGTTGAGTGATGATTGGTTAGTACGTTCTGGTTGAATTTTTACTCAATCATTGCTATTACAATTCCAACAACACACCAAATGTATTTAATTTTAATCAATAAAATTAAGTAACCACACAAGACACAATGCATCTAAAGTTCGGATAATAATTAAAAAAAAAATATGTATAGTAATGACTCTTTGATTCTCTTGGGTTATGAAGCTCATCGGGTCCATCCGAGTATAGAAGGGGCGTTCAAGAAACTGGCTACTCCATTCTTGTTTCCATCACTGCATATGGCGACCAAACATACATCCTTAATTATAATTGTGCGATGGCTCTCTATCACTTTTATTTTCTAACCATTTGAGCAGATAATATGTTTAAACCTTTTATATACCTTGTCAAGCCGAAGTATTGTATTCATAAGCGTATTCGGTCTAATATGCTCAAATTTACCCTAGAACTACTCTTTTAAATAAGAGATCATTGTAGTATTTAGGGATCAAATCCACGTAGTTTATAGACTCACAAAATATATTTTTAAGTTCTTTAATTAAGTTAAACACGAATTGTTAATTAAAATATCAATGCAAAAGTTAAGAGTCTGATTTGTAACGTATAGAAAGCTATACAAAAAGTTGTAAGCTTTTCGGGAATAGTGCAAAATTGTAGTAAAAAAACTGCATATAAAAGCTGTAGAAAAAAGTTGAGAGTAAAGTTTTTGGTAAAGTTTTTAGTAAAGTTTTTATGATTGGTAAATATTAAAACTGAATATTTGTAAAGCTTTGTAAAGCTGTTATCAATCAAATTCTAAATAAAAAGCTTGTAAGATTTAGGTGGATAAAATGTTAGGCCTAGAAAATTATAGAAAATCAGATTAATTAATCAAACATGATTCAACAAGTTAAGCATCATTATTGAAGTTTAAATACAATTGTAAAATAAATCAGTTTTCATTGACAATATTATATAAGTTTAAAACCAGAAATCCAAATTTCTTTATAAAATCTAAGAATTAAATCAACAATAAAATCAAGTTTACATTCGGTAGACCCTCGCTTCAGGCAGGTGCGGGCAAACAATTGTAAGTGCTTTCGTATTAAACAGATTCCTCTAAGATTGACTCACAGCGTAGTGGTTTCGAATCTTTAGAGGCCGGGGTTCGACTCTCCATGGACTCATTTATTTATTTATCTTTTTCAAAATTATCCTCGAACGCGGTTCAGTCGGAGGATCCTCGGACACGTGTGCATTATTTATCGAGAGAGATGTGTGTGTACACGGTCACACGTTTCGAATATAAAAAAAAAGACCAAAACCGTAAACTCTGTCCACAAGGTTACACAGATCATTAGTATTCCTTTGCTTACTCGTCTCTTCGTCAGATAAAAAGACCAAACCTTTCTCAATTCCGCCAACTAGAATCGAGATATTATTGTCCCCTCTCTCTCATTTACATTTCTGCACGATCAGTAAGTTTCTGCCTTTTTTTCTCCTATGTTTTTTTTTTCTTATGTCTAGTTAGATTCATATGATCTCTCGCCACTCAAAAAATTGTTTCCCCAATTCTGGGTTTTTTTTTTCTTATAAGATCTGGAAGATCGATATTTATTCCCTTTCGAATGAATACAGGAAAATTGGGGAAATAAAAATCGTAAACAACATATTTCCGCATACATTTTGATATTGGGATGAAATTTAAAAACTTGGGGTCTTGATTTGTGTTTCGTTTCACATTTTTTTAGAAGAAAAAGGTATGGTGAAGGAGAATGAGTACTACGAGATCCTAGACGTCAAAACTGATGCTTCAGATGCTGACATTAAAAAGGCTTACTACTTAAAAGTACTGTCTTTTTTTTTTTTTTT
>NC_025700.1:22158850-22168725 GCF_000633955.1 Camelina sativa | reverse complement strand
TCTTTTTTTTTTTTTTTGTGTGTGTTTGGAAAAACTCTGCTTTTAGTTTGTTCGAATATCTCTTTGTTGTTCTTTTGCTCTTCAGGCGAGGAAAGTTCATCCGGACAAGAACCCTGGAGACCCTCAAGCTGCTAAAAACTTTCAGGTGAATCAAGACATTATAGAATAGTAGTGTTTTGTAAGATTGGTCTTTATCTGTTGTTTACTAGATATCTTGACAAAGTTTTCCCACAAATTGCTGGTGGGTGACTCTCATATCTCATGTCTTTTGTTGCTTTCATGAATGCAAAAGGTTTTAGGCGAGGCTTATCAGGTTCTGAGCAATCCGGAGAAGCGAGCAGCTTATGACAAATATGGCAAAGAAGGGGTTCAACAGTATGTACTTATACAAACTTTATCATCTATTTGTGAACCATTGTAGCTTGATAACTTTTTCTTCTTTTCAGGGATACAATGGTTGATCCTGCAGCTGTATTTGGTATGCTTTTCGGAAGCGAAGTCTTTGAAGAATATATTGGGCAGCTTGCACTTGCTTATTTGGCATCAATCGAAGCTGACTTGGAATCATATGAGCCTGAAATCAGAAAGCAAATGCTTCAAGACAAGATCAAAGTACATTGTTTTTTTTTTTACCCTTCTATTCTATATAATTCGTCAATATGTTTAGTTACTTATCTCCATGTATTTAATTTATGTGGGAACTGTGTGCAGGCTCTACAAAAGGAGAGGGAAGACAAGCTCGCCGCTACATTGAAAAACAAACTTGAACCGTTTGTGGAAGGACGAACCGATGAATTTATCGAATGGGCTAACGAAGAGGCAAAGCGGCTGTCTTCTGCCGGTAAAAAAAAACAAATCCTTTTGCATTTTAGCTATGTAGGATAGAGTCTTTTGGCTGTTAAAAAACCAAGAAAGGTAGTGTTAGCTTTGTATAAACTGAAAATGATTTTTCATAAATCTTGCTTTGACACTGTTTAAGGTTTTGGAGAGGCGATGATGCATACAATTGGTTACATTTACACAAGAAAAGCTGCTAAAGAAATTGGTAAAGACAAGAGATTTATGAAAGTGCCGTTCTTAGCGGAATGGGTGCGTGACAAAGGCCACCATATGAAATCTCAAGTGATGGCTGCTTCTGGTATACAAAAAAATAGCAAATAAAGCAAAAAACCTCATGGTTTTCTAACCGAACAAAATCGTTATTTACTTACTCTGTCTGGATGACATTGTGTTTCGGATATGTAGGTGCGGTTTCGTTACTTCAGTTGCAGGATGAAGTGAATAGGTTGAATGAACACCAAGGAGAGAACAAAGAGGAGCATATTCAGAAAGCCATTGAAGCTAAAATGGATGCTTTGCTTCAATCTCTTTGGCAAATCAATGTTCTCGACATCGAATCCACTCTTTCTCGTGTTTGCAATTCTGTAAGATACTAAGATTCATCATATACTACATATATGACCATGTTTTTTTTTGGGTAGTAATGATCAATTTCTCTTAAGTAATCATGTTATTTGTTTGTCTCTCTCTCACACACACATATAGGTGCTTAAAGATCCAAGTGTTTCCAAGGATGTTCTTCGAGCTCGTGCCATAGGATTGAAGAAACTTGGAACGATCTTCCAGGTGAGCAAGAACAAAAGGGTTCGTAACTTAACATAAAATAGAAACGATCATTGAGTTTATATATATATATTTAAGATTCTGTGTTGCATTGAATCTTGAGACCCTACTCTATGTTTCTCTTTTAAAGGGTGCTAAGAAGCCGTACACGAGAGGAAGCAGCTTGCGTCGTGAACCCGCCGTGAAACAGGGCACCGGAGGTTCTTCAAAGGCGACGTCTTGAAACTATTACTTGAATACTCTGTTTCACTTATCTTTTTTATTTGGATGAAGTTGCATTTCTCCTTTCTTTTTTTACCTTCCCCAGTTTTGTAGAGATTGAATTGAACTTTTGCTTGTGTAGGTGAATTAATACATTGTTATTCTCATCAGATACTCGTTAAAATTATTAGTCCTGTCTAGGGCTAGGCATTCGGGTAACCCGTTCGGGTTCGGGTATTACCCATTCGGGTATAGGTAAACGGGTTTAGAAAAATAGAATTCATTGGATATTTTTAGATATATAGGTTCGATTCGGTTTGGGTACTATCGGGTTCGGGTAACAAATTTTAGAATCCGATTAATACCCGAACTACTGGTACCCGAAAAAATATAATTAAATTTAAATAAATTTAGTTAAATTTTGACTTACATAACAAAATATTTTAGATATTTTGATTATTTTTTATATTTAGGCATAAAACTAAATGAAATATTCAAAACTATAATCATAATTTTGAAGTAAAATACATTATATTAATAATAAATATTATAAATATGTTTATATATTCGGGTTTAATGGATACCCAAACGGGTACTGGGTATTATCCGACCCTAACCCAAATCCACGGATATTAGAAAATAGAACCCAATAGAGTTTTATAGACAAACTCGTATCCAACCCGAACCCGATTTTTCGGATTGGGTTCCAAGTTAGATATTCGGGTATGGTTTTTATGCCGAGGCCTAGTTATGTCTCTTCTTTATTAATTATTTCCATATTGTTCACAACTCTCATAATTCAGATTCGAACTTAGCTATGACAAGATCTTAGAGGTGTTTGTTAGGTGATCTCATCAATCAAAAACCCCAACAACTTCTCCAAGATACAAAACTCGACATTTTAAAATTATTTTGTTTGTTGTTGGAACTTGGAACTGAGTGTTTTAGGCTTGACCGACAACAAAAGAGAGTACAAATAAGGCGTGTTTATGTGGACTTTTTATTCCCCTTTGATCCTTTACGTGTTGCCCTCACTAAGCTCCAAACGTACTTTTCTGTAAGAAAAACTCTAGATAAATCAATATCATACACTCTCTACAGAGGACTTTCATATATCTATTTTAGTCCTTCATAAAACTATAATGTTTCAATTTGGCAACCCAACCGTCCAAATTTACCGACGTCACTCCGTTAAAGTTGACGCCCCCTTCCAATTTTTTGTTGTCTTGCTAAAATGACGTGGCATCGTCTCTTACTTATGTTCCGCTAAAACTAACGGTTTCACAACAATAAGTCAAAACCATAAATGTTTGGTTAATTGGTTCTATCAAACCGAAGACCAATATCTAACTTGTCCTTTTTCCTAACCCAAAATTAAATACAAAATTGTACAAATGAAACTATAATGGAAAATTTTCCAAATTCACTAAAAAGCAAAGATTTAATCTAAACTAAAAAAGTAAATTACTCGATCTTTTAATTTGGTCCGGTTTACACGGGTCTAACCGGAATCAGACGGCGTTAATTAAAGACGTCAGAGAAGACTTGGAATCGTCTCTTTACCCTTCTCTCAATCAAGAGGGAGGGAGACAGAGAGAGAGAGAGCAGAACCTCGCAGTGCTTTAAGTTTTTTTCTCACTCTAAAAATTCCCACAGCACTCTCTCTCTCTAGCTATGTGAAATTGTATCTTCGTTTTTTTTTTCCCGGCGACTTCCGAGAGCAGGTTTGGTGTTCGTCACCTTTCTTCTCACATACTGAATTGTTTTTTTTTCTTTTTAGGGTTTTTGTTTCTATTTTAGGGTAATCTCAACTTGTTTTGCAAGTTCCTTGGCCCTAATCACGGATCTGTTTAGTTATGTGACTTGTTTGTTGATATTTTGCCCGATTCAATTGCTATTTTTTGTGTCCTGAGTAAAAAAATTTCCTTTTTTTTGGGAATTTTGTAGTGAAGGTAGTAGTAGTCATGTAAGCTCACTTACCTACAAGTTAGTGAGCAACGAATTTATCAATTTGATTTTATCTCAAACCTTGTATTTTGATTTGATGCTTCTTCTACTTCTAACTTTATATATCTTGGTCATGGGCCAGTTTTAAGTTACTGTGTGGATGAATGGTAAGCTCTTATCCATGGTGTGTTTTTGTGATTGGATTGATGTTTTGGGTTTTACTAGCTTTTCCTGTTAGACGTTTTAGGTTTTTAAGGATTTTATTAGTCATAATTGATTCTGATTGAGTTTCTTAAATTTTGTTTCTTGGAAGGTTTTGAGGTGGTTTTATGCACCAAAACATCTATCCGGGAGTGTCTTTTGTGCGGTGTGGTGCTTACTAGTTTTTTTTCTTTTCAACCATACGCTTCAGTTATGGGGAATGCTTGTTGTGTTGCTGCTCGAGACAAAATGGTGTTGCCTAATACATCAGCAGTTGAGAATTTGCAAAGAAACAATCTGAGGTATTCTCCTAACTGGAGCTTCCGGTGGGATAATAGAGGACGAGTGGCAGGTGAAGAGACCTCTGTCAGTTGGTTATCTGATGGGATCAGCCGTAACGATATGTCTGATGTCAAATCCGAATCTGCTTTCGTATCATCATCACAAGGCTCCCCTTTGGACAATTTTCAGGCGCAGTCATGGCAGAAATCTCCTGCTTCTGGTAAAAAAAGTTTCGACCCTTTAGACATGCTTATTGCGTTTGATTTGTCAAAAACTATAGACGACTTGAGAAGAAATTGTAGGCACCTTCTTGGAATTTAGGATTACTTTTCTACAGAAACTGTTAATGAGCGAAAAGGACATTGATGTTTTTGTTGACATAAAAAGTTCTCTTGTTTGCTTCTTCACTTGCTTTGATTGGTCTCCACCCATTTTTATCGTTAAGCTATGACATTTCCGTGTTATGACGTCATGTTATTGTTGTGGCAGATCAATCTTTTTCAGGAATTGCATCCATTGACACCGTCTCTGAACAGGTAAAAAACTAAAAGCCTTTGTTTCACTGCTAGCTATATATCATCTGCCATGTAGCTCTGTTAATATGACCTCTATTTTACTGTTGTAGACCACCCGGAAAAAAAATGATTCAACCAACCCTGCTTATTATCCATCTCCTGCAAAACGGTCTCTTTCATTGGCTTCTCAAGCATCATCCTTCTCAACGTCACCATTGTCATCCCAGAGCCACTTGTCAATGCCACCTCCTAGTTCATCGACATTAAAGCTGTCACCACGCCCTCATCTATCAAAACAAGTCTCTGATGGTCAAATCCTTGGATTTACCTCACCGAGTAGAAGAAGCTCAGCAACTGAAGAGAGGCTGGGGAATGAATCTCAGTCTGATGGTTGGTCCATGCAAGCCTTTTCCGAAATGATGGCACATTCTCGCAGAGAGTCTTGCTCTTACGATAACGAGTTCTTTGGGCTTCGTCGTGACAAGATAGACCATCAAGGAAACAGAAAGTCCAGTGATCAGCAAAACTGTGGTGCTTGCTTGAGATCCTTGTCTGAAAAATCTTTGTTGAGTAGCCAGAAGATCTTTGCCACTAATGAGCTCTCTGTAGCTGCAATTCTAGCTTGTGGGCACGTCTATCATTCAGAGTGTTTAGAGCAGATGACACCTGAAGTTGACAAATTCGACCCTCATTGTCCCATTTGCACTCTGGGGGAGAAGAAAACATTCAAGTTGTCGGAAAAAGCGTTGAAGGCGGATTTGGATATGAAAGCTAGACAAAACAAGAGACTAAGGAACCGCGTTGTGGACAGCGATGACTTTGTCATGTTTGATCACAACCACAAGACGGTGGTGGCAGGATACAAAGGTAAAGCCCCAAAGCTAGTATCGAGTTCGAGCTTAAGAAACTATTCCCCAAAGCCTTTCCTTGCAAGACACTTCTCTTTCGGGTCCCGAAGTAACAGTGTTAAATCCCCAAAAGAGAATCAATCTCTCAGAAAGAAAGGCTTCTTCTGGACCAAATCTAGCAAACTTTGAAACTGTAAGCATCTCCCTACAAGCATCACCTTATGCACCTGAAGGTTATGGCTCAAACCAACGAGTCACACAAGTGAAAAAGCATTGATGATTGTTGAATCTTGTTGCAGATTCTAGGTGGTGTTTCTCTTCGTAAGCTAGGGCTATCAACGTTACGGATACTTTATCAAACGGTACACACTTGTTTGTGTGCACGTCATAGAATTTATCTTCCAAGTCTCAAGAAAAAACTTTCTTCTCCCTTTCTTTTTTGGTTTGGTGCATTCCCAAATTTTTACACATGTAAATATAATAATTATTATAGGATAAGGTAAAAGTTATCTGACTGTGGGTTAATTGGATCAAGGAATTCATATAATTATATATGCTGTATTATACGTTTTAAAAGAAGCAATACTATTCGTTAATGACTAACCGAATACTATTCCTCTGATTTTGTGGAAATGTTTGGTTACAATAAATTTTCTTCTAATGTAGTCTTCTTGTGTAGACCTTTTTTTTCTTTAATAGAAAAGTTTTAGTTTCCTAAAACTAAAAGTAGTTAGATAAAAAACAGAAAAACCTGGAACAAAATTTGTAGCAAAGCTAATATAATACGAAACTAAATGCGTATGATTGCATTGTGTATCCAAGGCTTTCCACCCATGTAGTAACATGTAACTGTAAGTCGGAAACTTGGAATCACCAATCAGCTAGCTCGTAACGTTTGGTCTTGAATATTTAAAACGCAGAACACCGACCTTCTTTAGCGGTACCAGGCCCGTGATCCAAATCATTTACATACCTGTCATTACAACATAGAAGACACGTACCTTACGAAGAAGATAACGTTGTTCTATCGAATTTATCAAAAAGAGAAGACGTTATTATGTCGGATTCGTGACGTATTCGTATTAAAGCACACACATGACACGTAGTACTCCTCTTCTAACCGTGCGTGTCAAAATATTTCACATTAAATACGCCACGTCTCATAACCACATGCAGGTTAACATTTTATATATATATGTACGCGCTTGTTCAACCGCAAACGTAGTATTCTAAGCAGCACTTGAGAATCTTGTAGTGCAAAATCACTTCAAAAGAAGGAACTACTTGTTGACAATGGCTGATTTGAGGGACGAAAGAGGAAACCCAATCCATCTAACCGACGAACATGGTAACCCGGTCCAGCTCACTGATGAGTTCGGTAACCCCATGCACCTAACCGGCGTTGCTACCTCCGCCCAACAACAACAGTATAAGGATAGTACCACCAGTGACATTGCAGAGCACCCTACTAGCACCGTTACCGGAACACATCCGGTCTCTACGGGAACGCACTCGGCAGTTGCTCCGGCAACTGCTGCCACTGCTGCCACCGCGACAGGAGTAGCCGCAGGTACCGGAGCAACCACCACAGGACAGCAACACCATGGCTCAACCACCACAGGGCAGCAACACCATGGCTCGCTTGAAGAGCATCTTCGTCGGTCTGGAAGTTCATCTAGCTCTAGCTCGGTGAGATTCTCATTCATATATCTATATGTAGATACTGATTTCCCGCACTCGTATTTGTATTCCCATCAGGGTTTTTAGTTTTGCTTTCCAAATATGTCATAATTGTTTTTGAAACACGAAAATATAGTACCAAAAGACCAAGTATGTACGTTAAGGGTTTTCATTTTTCAAACATTAAAAAGTGAACAAAAGCCTTCAAGCCTTTTCGTAAACACGGTTTCCTTTTCATGTATAAATAGTTAACGAGTTTATATACATGATGTTGGAATAGGAGGACGACGGGCAAGGAGGGAGGAGGAAGAAGAGCATAAAGGAGAAAATCAAAGAGAAATTTAGTAGCGGTAAGAACAAGGATGAACAGACATCGGCCACCGCCACGACCACCGGACCTACCACCACCACTACTACGACCACGGAACACCACGAGAAGAAGGGCATTCTCGAGAAGATCAAGGACAAACTTCCCGGCCACCACAACCACAACCACCCATGAACACCAATCCGATGAACTTAATTTTCATCATTTCATGAATAAAAAGGCCCATGGTCACTGGTCAGTCATATATATATATTATACATGTGGTCTAGTCAAGTTCAAATGTGTTTGCAGTTTGTGAATGTGACAATCGTATGATCATGTCTTTGTTTTATTTTATATAAAAGTGGATTGTATTTTGCATTTTTGCTTGCATTTTTCTCAATTGAAATGGGTCGAATCAAGATTCAAGAATTTTCAGAAAAAAAAAGAAAAACCCGTTCTGCCAAAAAAAAAATGCTATCTACAAGGACTTGGCAGTAGTCCCCTTGATATTACATGTGCAGTCTCATATACTGATGATATCTTTGCATGAGTTGCTCGATGATGGCCATGACCAAAAAGAACATCTACAAGGACTTGGCGATAGTCCCCTTGAAATCATAGTTTGTTTTGTATTGGCTTAATTGTGTTAACATCTTCATGAAGCCAATTTAACAGTTACCTAAAAATAAAACATTCACTAATTGTAACCAAAACACAAATAAGAAAACTAGCCACACATATAAACAACTACTCATCCTTTCTTTTTTCTCTCGCTCTTTCTTCAACCACAAGCATCCCAACAATCTCGTTTCCTTTCGTCGTTTCATTGTAGTCCTCATTCTTCTCTCTTCACTTCTCTCTCTTCCCCCACGAAGGAGGGATAGAGGTAACAAAGAAACCAAATATACCAATGTGTCTTGTCTTAGATTCTTCTTCCAGGCCCTTCATGACTCTCCTGTTCACCGTCCTCCTATTCTTAACCGGCCTAGCTTCAGCGGCTCCCATCGGTGGTGGCCCAACCGCTAGTTTTAAACCGGCTGATGACATTCTCATTGATTGTGGGAGCAAGTCTTCAACCAAAACTCCTGAAGGTAGAGTCTTCAAGAGTGACTCAGAGACGGTTCAGTATATAGAAGCCAAAGATGATATTCAGGTCTCTGCCCCGCCTTCATATAAACTCACTTCTCATATCTACCTAACCGCTAGGATCTTTCGCGAAGAAGCAATTTACAAGTTCCATTTGACTAGACCTGGTTGGCATTGGGTTCGTCTCCATTTCTTTGCCTTTCCCAATGACAAGTTTGATCTCCAGCAGGCAACTTTCTCTGTTTTATCAGAGAAGTACGTCTTGCTTCACAACTTTAAACTTAGTAACAACAACAATAATGATAGCCAAGCCATTGTTCAGAAGGAGTACCTCGTCAACATGACCGATGCTCAGTTCGCCCTTAGGTTCAAACCTATGAAAGGTTCCGCAGCGTTCATCAACGGTATAGAACTTGTGTCAGCTCCAGACGAACTCATCTCTGATGCTGGCACTTCTCTTTTCCCTGTCAAGGGCTTTTCGGGTCTGTCTGAGTACGCGTACCAGTCGGTTTACAGGGTTAATGTTGGTGGTCCTTTGATTACACCACAGAATGACACACTAGGAAGAACCTGGACACCTGACAAAGACTACTTGAAAGATCCTAATCTGGCTCACGATGTCAAAACAACCCCTACAGCGATCAAGTATCCTCCTGAAGTTACACCTCTGATTGCGCCACAGACGGTTTACGCAACAGCTGCAGAGATGGCTGATTCTCAAACCATAGATCCTAACTTCAATGTCACATGGAACTTCCCATCAAACCCATCATTTCACTACTTCGTTCGTCTTCATTTCTGTGACATCATCAGCAAGTCACTTAATGACCTCTACTTCAACGTTTACATCAATGGAAAGACCGCCATCTCCGGGCTGGATTTGTCCACTCTAGCTGGCGATCTTTCTGCTCCTTACTACAAAGACATTGTGGTGAACTCGACTCTTATGAAATCTGAGCTTCAGGTCCAGATTGGTCCCATGGGAGAAGACACTGGGAGAAAGAACGCAATCTTGAACGGAGTCGAGGTCCTGAAGATGAGCAACTCAGTGAACAGTCTTGATGGAGAATTTGGAGTTGATGGTAAAAGAGCGAGTATGGGGAAGCAAGGGATGGTTGCAACTGCAGGTTTTGTGATGATGTTTGGAGCTTTCGTAGGTCTTGGAGCAATGGTTTACAAGTG
>NC_025700.1:22132219-22158455 GCF_000633955.1 Camelina sativa | reverse complement strand
ACAGCCGCAGAGATGGCTGATTCTCAAACCATAGATCCTAACTTCAATGTCACATGGAACTTCCCATCAAACCCATCATTTCACTACTTCGTTCGTCTTCATTTCTGTGACATCATCAGCAAGTCTCTTAATGACCTCTACTTCAACGTTTACATCAATGGCAAGACCGCCATCTCCGGGCTGGATTTGTCCACTCTAGCTGGCGATCTTTCTGCTCCTTACTACAAAGACATTGTGGTGAACTCGACTCTTATGAAATCTGAGCTTCAGGTCCAGATTGGTCCCATGGGAGAAGACACTGGGAGAAAGAACGCAATCTTGAACGGAGTCGAGGTCTTGAAGATGAGCAACTCCGTGAACAGTCTTGATGGAGAATTTGGAGTTGATGGTAAAAGAGCGAGTATGGGGAAGCAGGAAATGGTTGCAACTGCAGGTTTTGTGATGATGTTTGGAGCTTTCGTAGGTCTTGGAGCAATGGTTTACAAGTGGAAGAAGAAGCCACAAGATTGGCAGAAGAGAAACAGTTTCTCTTCTTGGTTACTACCAATACACTCCGGTGACAGTACCTTCATGACAAGCAAAACCGGTTCTCACAAATCCAACTTGTACAATTCCACGCTTGGCCTCGGACGCTTGTTCTCTCTCTCAGAGCTTCAAGAAGTAACAAAGAACTTCGATTCATCAGAGATCATCGGTGTTGGTGGATTTGGAAACGTTTACATCGGTACCATCGATGATGGAACTCAAGTCGCCATCAAACGAGGCAATCCACAGTCAGAGCAAGGGATCACAGAGTTCCACACAGAGATTCAAATGCTATCTAAGCTTAGACACAGACACTTAGTCTCCTTGATTGGATACTGCGACGAGAACTCAGAGATGATCCTCGTCTACGAATACATGTCCAATGGTCCTTTCAGAGACCATCTCTATGGGAAAAACCTTTCTCCTTTGACATGGAAACAACGACTAGAAATCTGCATAGGAGCTGCTCGAGGGCTTCACTATTTGCACACAGGAACTGCTCAAGGCATTATCCATCGTGACGTCAAATCCACTAACATTCTGCTTGATGAAGCTTTAGTTGCTAAAGTAGCTGACTTTGGTCTCTCCAAAGACGTTGCCTTTGGACAGAACCATGTCAGTACGGCCGTGAAAGGTAGTTTCGGGTATTTAGACCCGGAATACTTCAGGAGACAGCAACTCACAGACAAATCCGATGTTTATTCATTTGGTGTTGTTCTTCTAGAAGCTCTATGTGCAAGACCAGCCATTAATCCGCAGCTTCCAAGGGAACAGGTCAACTTAGCTGAATGGGCTATGCAATGGAAACAAAAAGGGTTGCTCGAAAAGATCATCGACCCTCATCTCCTTGGAACTGTGAATCCTGAATCTATGAAAAAGTTTGCAGAAGCTGCAGAGAAGTGTTTAGCAGATTACGGTGTTGATAGACCAACAATGGGAGATGTATTGTGGAACTTAGAATATGCTCTCCAGCTTCAGGAAGCTTTTTCTCAGGGAAAAGCTGAAGCTGAGGAGGTTGAGACCGCTAAGCCCATGGCTGCTGCTGCTACGCCGCCTTCACCTGCTGCCACCACCGCGGCAACAAGTGAACGTCCGGTTTCTCAGACTGAAGAGAAGGATGACTCAACAGTGGACCAACACTCTGGAACGGCCATGTTTACTCAGTTTGCTAGCCTCAACGGAAGATAAACTAAGCATTTCCACCAAACCAAACGGTGTGAAAAGTTAGAAAAAGAAAAAGGTAATCAGATTTGTTGAATGGTAATTTTTTAATTTTGTTTTGTAATTGAAATGTATTTAACGGTGGTGAATATGCATGTATCTACTCATGCTCCCATGTTATAGGCTGTTGATACTTAGGTTTCAAAATACAAAATTTTCAACGTTTTGTAAAACTGTATGCAAATCTCGTCTATTAGCATTTTATATTCGGAAGGTGCATGATAACAACAAAAGAGAGAATTGAAAAGTAGTTTTGAGATTTCTTCAGAGAAAAAGAAAAAAAAGAGAGAAAATTTGGTAAACAGAATTAAGATACAAGGGAGCTCTTACAGTTAGTGAAAACATTACAGAATCTCTGAAAGCAAAGATTGCTTCCTTATAGTGAGTTCCTGGGCTCCTCCTCCAAGGGATCCTGTCCTGTCCTAGTAAATATTTAACAATCTGAGTAGTTTCTTCTTCATCAAAGAATCCCTAAATCATACTTGTAATATTCTTGTGACATTTAATTCAAGAAGTAGAAAGTTAGATTGAAATCAAAAAGAAACTAAAAAGCAAGGATTTAGGGGTCGGATCTTAAGAAAAAGGCCGGCCTATTCAACTCTTATCTTCTTCTTGCTTGCTATCATGGGATTTTCAACCTCCATGATATCATCATCGTCACTCTCAACGTTCTCTGTTTCTTTCTTGTGATTACTGGGCTCGATCTCGGAGAGTCTTCTCTTCTTAGAAGCAGTCTCGGATCCTGAGGAACTCTCTGTGACATCCACGGGCTTCTCATTGTTTGATGTTGATGCGCTCTCGCCATTGGTAGCTGGAACTTGTGTCCATCCAGAGAGTACCATTCCTTCAGGTTCTTTTTCCTCATCAAATTCTTCCCTGTGAAAGAAACATAATAAGCAGAGAATGCATAAATCATCTGCCACTTCCAGCCATGGAAGTAACAATCTAAAGCTTCCAGGCAATACAAGAATCCTAGGATGATAGAGGAAAGCCTTTGTAATTTGAATGCAAAAGTTTAGGGGAAGTCGTTGGTAAGATAACCAGAAACCAAACTGTATTTGAAACAGGATTCAAAATGTAAGAAACAAAACCTGTGCTTGACATTTATCTTGCAAGATAGCTCTTGTTGAAGATCTTCGACTGTGAGAATGCTTCCGTTGACAATGGGTGAAGGAAGTTCTGATAAAGGCTGAAAATAAAACACGAGCATGTAAGAAATTGTGGTATCTAAACCTGTACTAAAAGTGCAGATGATAGAACAATCAAGACCAAACCTTCTCGAGATTCGCGTTGTAGTTTGCAACCATAATATCATCAAGATCATCACCAACTTCATAAAGAAGCGATGCCCCATGCATAATCAACGGTAGGTTCATTCCAAGCTTGGCTGTGACAATTCTATCAACTAGATCCCGCAGTTTCGATTTCCGAGTATTGATCTCAAGTACTAAAGGGGTCTGTTGAATAAAAAATGAACATCCAATGACTGGTAATACAAGACCGACAATGAAAGAAGGTTAGACAACAATAATGTTATACCTTGGAACAGACATAGCAAGCAGGATTAGGCTCATATGGCTCAATTGGCATAAGAAGCATCTTTCTGCTTGGGTGCTCTAAGCAATATGTCATTCTAGAGAGATTGAGAACAAAATTAATGTTAAAAAAATATCAAGGACAGTAAAATCTTATAAAATGAAGTGAATACAATTTCAAAGTTACAAACCTGTACTTGTCATCATCCTTTTTGAGCACTTTGATTGCTTCAATAACNCGGGCTTCTCATTGTTTGATGTTGATGCGCTCTCGCCATTGGTAGCTGGAACTTGTGTCCATCCAGAGAGTACCATTCCTTCAGGTTCTTTTTCCTCATCAAATTCTTCCCTGTGAAAGAAACATAATAAGCAGAGAATGCATAAATCATCTGCCACTTCCAGCCATGGAAGTAACAATCTAAAGCTTCCAGGCAATACAAGAATCCTAGGATGATAGAGGAAAGCCTTTGTAATTTGAATGCAAAAGTTTAGGGGAAGTCGTTGGTAAGATAACCAGAAACCAAACTGTATTTGAAACAGGATTCAAAATGTAAGAAACAAAACCTGTGCTTGACATTTATCTTGCAAGATAGCTCTTGTTGAAGATCTTCGACTGTGAGAATGCTTCCGTTGACAATGGGTGAAGGAAGTTCTGATAAAGGCTGAAAATAAAACACGAGCATGTAAGAAATTGTGGTATCTAAACCTGTACTAAAAGTGCAGATGATAGAACAATCAAGACCAAACCTTCTCGAGATTCGCATTGTAGTTTGCAACCATAATATCATCAAGATCATCACCAACTTCATAAAGAAGCGATGCCCCATGCATAATCAATGGTAGGTTCATTCCAAGCTTGGCTGTGACAATTCTATCAACTAGATCCCGTAGTTTCGATTTCCGAGTATTGATCTCAAGTACTAAAGGGGTCTGTTGAATAAAAAATGAACATCCAATGACTGGTAATACAAGAACGACAATGAAAGAAGGTTACACAACAATAATGTTATACCTTGGAACAGACATAGCAAGCAGGATTAGGCTCATATGGCTCAATTGGCATAAGCAGCATCTTTTTGCTTGGGTGCTCTAAGCAATATGTCATTCTAGAGAGATTGAAAACAAAATTAATGTTAAAGGAATATCAAGGACGGTAAAATCTTATGAAATGAAGTGAAATACAATTTCAAAGTTACAAACCTGTACTTGTCATCATCCTTTTTGAGCACTTTGATTGCTTCAATAACAATCAAACCAGCAATAATGGCATTTGTCGTAGCAACAGCATGAACAATGTTCCCAGCAATACCTTTCGCTTCAAAAAGGCTGTGCAAGGGAATATCAAAAGACTCAGCACGGATATTTGCAGCAGCAGTGACAAATTCTACAGCTAACTGATCATCTTTGTCAAAAGTAAGGTGTCCTATTTCCTGTGGCAGCATATAGAAAACACCATGAATTAATCNCATCAAGATCATCACCAACTTCATAAAGAAGCGATGCCCCATGCATAATCAACGGTAGGTTCATTCCAAGCTTGGCTGTGACAATTCTATCAACTAGATCCCGTAGTTTCGATTTCCGAGTATTGATCTCAAGTACTAAAGGGGTCTGTTGAATAAAAAATGAACATCCAATGACTGGTAATACAAGAACGACAATGAAAGAAGGTTACACAACAATAATGTTATACCTTGGAACAGACATAGCAAGCAGGATTAGGCTCATATGGCTCAATTGGCATAAGCAGCATCTTTTTGCTTGGGTGCTCTAAGCAATATGTCATTCTAGAGAGATTGAAAACAAAATTAATGTTAAAGGAATATCAAGGACGGTAAAATCTTATGAAATGAAGTGAAATACAATTTCAAAGTTACAAACCTGTACTTGTCATCATCCTTTTTGAGCACTTTGATTGCTTCAATAACAATCAAACCAGCAATAATGGCATTTGTCGTAGCAACAGCATGAACAATGTTCCCAGCAATACCTTTCGCTTCAAAAAGGCTGTGCAAGGGAATTTCAAAAGACTCAGCACGGATATTTGCAGCAGCAGTGACAAATTCTACAGCTAACTGATCATCTTTGTCAAAAGTAAGGTGTCCTATTTCCTGTGGCAGCATATAGAAAACACCATGAATTAATCAGTACACCAAAACTTATATACACACAAGAAGAGTTTACAGAAAGGACTACACAGACCTTCTTTCTCTTGGCGAAGAACAACTTCAATGCTTCTATGAATACTAGAGAATTCTGCGTTAGACCCCACAATTCCTGTGGATTCTTCAGGCCAAGCGACGGCATGACAGAGATCGTTGAATCACCATCAGTAACAGAACAATTCTGAGTGCTTCCATTTTGTTGAGTCAGACTTTCAGGCAAGACGTCCTTACTGTATATAGGCCTTGGTCGTTTACGATTTTTCCATGTCTCTTCATTGGACAAAGCCGCTTCAATGTTAGAACCAAACACATGATCATATATCTTCCTACTATACTGCTCAATATCTTCATCTTCTGAACGTTCAAATACATCTTCTGTTTCTTTGGATGAGCTTGCAGAGTTGTTGGATCGCACATTAAGATCATTATCTTGATTCTTGTCGCCAAACAACTTTGCAAAGAGCAGGTCTTTTGCCCACACGATACAGTGCACAAACTGTAGAATCAATTCACAATTCATTGGCACATCAAAAACAAGCAATATGCTTAGGATAAGAATATACCAGCCAAGATAATTTAAAAGTTCCCCAAGGTTCACAAGAATTTGGAACAAAAAAGACACTGTTAATACCTTAGTTGGAGTGCTAGTTATTGTACACACAGGATAGGTCTTTGGAGCAGGTTTGGTTTGACACTCATAACATTCTGTTTTCCCCTTTATATGAACAGTTACCTGATTTGTACCATAAGCCAGTATTGCAAAGTGAGATAAGCTGGAAATGATAACAGTTACACCGTTCAAGCCTAACATTGTGGCGCATTGTAACTCAAGACTTTGCTTAGAGAAATAAAAAAAACTGCAAGACCAAAAGGCACGCAGAATAACCTGTCCTAGGAAGCCCGTTGTCCCGCTTTCTACAAGAGGAACATCAGCTGCAAGACAGAGACGATTCACATGACGCCTAGCGTCCAAGTTGTCCAGTCCATTCAGAACAACATCAAATTGCTTGAAAAAATCGACATCAAACTCGGGATTCTTCACATTTGCATGGTAGGAACTTATGTTAATGTGAGGTCTAAATCTCAAGACTGCATCTCTGGCAACCTGGCGATATGGTGAAAACATATTAACTATTATACACTGGGATCCCTTGGACTTTAGCTCAAGCAAAATTACCTTAGCCTTGGACTGCCCAACATGAGAACGACGGAATAGAAATTGCCTATTGAGGTTACTGACTTCAATAGTGTCCATGTCAATCTGTAACACAAAAGAACCAGTAACTCAATCACAGATACAAACTAATCTTATAAGTCACTGCTCAATTCCATTCCTGAATCCAGAAAACCAGAAGTACCTCAAGTAAAATCCGATGGTTTCTGATACAAAACATTAATCATGAATCTACAAAATCCCAAAATCAAAAGAGAAGAGTAGTTCATGCAAACGAAACTATACAATGTCTAACCAAAGTCTTTGAACTACACTGAACCTAGTAACAAAGACAGCTAAAGACAGAGTCCTCCTATAGACATCTAAGTCCATCTTCAACAAGTCAAACTTAACCCAGAGTTTGTGTTCAGTAGAATCCCGATGTGATCTATCTCATGAACCATGCAAATCAAATCAAAAAGCTGAAAGATGTAGAAACTACCTAAATCATCAATAACAGTAAAAAACCCTAAATCCCAAATCAAATCCTGTAACCTAACAGGGGATTAGAAATGCATGAACATTCGTCAGTGACCCCAGAATCTCAGAAGAGAAGAAGAAGAAGAAAAGTCAGGAATACTAAAAGTCCCAACAAAAACTTACAATATGAATGTCTTCAAACCCAGAAAGAGCAAGAGTCTTGAGTAACTCGCAGCCAATCCCACCAGCTCCAACCATAAGCACTTTCGCGCCCTAGAAAAAAAACCCAACACAGGGAAAATTTCAAAAGACTTCAATTTGAAAAACACCCCTCCAAAAAAGAAAGAAGCTTTAAGGGTACCTTGAGAGCTTACTTTAATGGCGGATTGTTGTTGCTGCGAAGCCATGGGGGCGGAGAAGTGACAATACGAAGCAATACGTTAAAACGACGGTTCAGAGCAGCAGATGGAGAAGTATGAGATTAGAGAAATGAAAGCTGTTTTCTCGGTTTAAGGAATTTGATATTCTAGGGTTTATGTGTGTGTGTGGAGGGATTTGGGGAAATTTTTGGAAGAAGAAAGGAGCGAAGAGTAAAGGAAAGAGACGGCTCCCTTGACAAAAAGTCACGTGGGGGGCTTTTTTTATTTATTATTTTATTTATTTTTGTGTATTACTGTTAATTAAATTAAATGACACTTTGGAATATTTTTAGTTTAGTTGACTTCATTATATATGTGCCGTATCAATTGGGTTTTTACTGTTGATGAAATTTTAGGTGATGTAAAGTTCTTTTGTGTAGATCATTAGATGTCGTTACACCTTCTTGGACAAATTAATTAGTAGTACATTGTACATATACATTAGATCTCCCGTTAAACGTTGATGATGTACAGAGAGACTTTATAATTGTAAGAGAGATGACATATACATTAGTCACATAACCATAAGCCCTTTGAAATCTTAGTAACATTTTTCGGATGCCATGGTATTGTTGTAGAGTGTAGTGTACGAGAGTGGGATGCTAGTTTAAAATGTATAGATATAATTATATGTATATATTGTTTTGTCGTATTGACATTCCCAAAACGTCCGTGTTCTTGTCTCTCTCCTTTGCCACTTTGCCACCATGACTAACTTCTATTATGGGAAACCAAAAAAATAAAAGCTTTTCAATTTTCGGAGCTGAAAAATCAAAAAGTAGATCTATTTCCTCTTCGTTTGCTTGAAATCTCTCTGTTTCCTGCATAAAAGCTTGCATCTTTGGGATTGTTTGTTGTCAATCAGTCATAGTTTTAACACTAAGGAGCTGACATGGTGGGTTCTGGTCACTTTCCGTTTTGGAAGCCGAGGGAGACGCGTACGTTTATTTTACTTACATCTCTTGTTGCTCCTTTTGTTTCTCAAAGTAATGGTGTGACTAACAAGGAGAAGAAGATTAGTCTCTGTTTATGAAAAGTTCAAAGATTCAGAATTTGAATGTGAAAAACTTAAAAAAGCCGTTTGCTTGATTTCTAGAGCTCACCCGAATCTGTTGATTGGGGTTTTTGCTTCAAAGATTTGTTTTTTTCTGTTTCCATGAGTTCATTTATGTCCGTAGCTTTCTTGCTGGATAAGACTGTGACCTAAAAATCGTTCCTTTTTTGGGTTTGTTTGAAGAAATTAAACTCCTTTTTAGTGAAAATGTTTGATTCCTTTTGTTTCTCCTTGTAATTCTTACTGGTGGTTTGGTTGATGATATATGTACAGCATGGAATTTGAGGTCGCGTACAAAAAGCATCACTCAAGAACAACTTGCCAAGCGTCCTGACCCATTCTCTCTACCATTTCTCCTTGATGGGCTTGATGAAGATGGTAAATACGGTTGGCTTTCTGATGATGTAAAGAGATTTTGTAAGCTGAGACAGTACTCTACGAATGGTTCTACCTCATTGGAAGATGCCGAAGCTAGAGGAGTGAAAAAAACAGCCAAGTCTGTTCAGATTCCTAACATTGATTCCGATGATGAGTTGCCTCAAGAATCAGTTACTGTAAGCTTTAATCGCAGATATTTAATGTTCATTGTTTGTTGAATGTTTGTGATAATCTCATATTCATCTTTTGTTGCCAAGTTAAAATCTTTATGATCTCGATTTGCATTTTTTCAGCTTCTAGATAAAAGGCAAAAGAAGCTCAAGGGAGTGGTTGTTGTGGATCATGATGATGGACGTCGGTTCTCTCCTACAGATAAGTTCACGAAGTGCTCAGATTCTTCACGCAATGCTCTTCGAAACAGTTCTAATGATGATGTTATGAGTGAGAATAGGTCAGGATCTGACACAAGTCTTCAAGGTTATGACGAGGAGGATTCATCGATGAATTCTATTGATAGTAGTGAAAATCAAAATCCTCTATATGTAGATGCAGAGGAAGAAGAAGAGCTTTGGAGGCAGATGGCATTTATTCAGGAATCAATTAAGGTTACTTCCAGTACATTTTCATTTAATCATAGAGCAAACTTTTCTCTAATCTGCATATATATATTCGAGTTCGGATCCAGTTATATGCTTCTCTTGCATTCTTATTTTTTTCAGCTGACTTTTGCCTTTCTTGGTTATAGGAAACGGTGGAGCATTCACAAATTAATGATCTCAAACAAGTCGAAGACTGTGACCATTCCTTCATCTGCAAGGACGATATTGGAGAAGTGTGTCGTGTTTGTGGACTCATCAAGAAACCAATTGAGAGCATGATCGAGGTTGTGTTCAACAAGGTTAGTGATCACTGATGAACTGTGTGTGGTGTGTCTTGACTTTGTTAGAGATATTCAGAACTTCAGTTTGCGTTCTTTCCTAATGTAGCCAAAGAGATCAAGACGAACTTATATGCATGAAAAAGAAAATGGGGAAACAAGCAGTACCTTCTCAATAAGCCGGCAGTCTTCTCAGACAAAAGTTTTGGGAGAAAAGATGTTCATCCACCCAAGACATGATCAGGCCATGAGACCTCACCAGACTGAAGGCTTCAGATTTTTATGCAACAACCTTGCAGCGGAAGAGCCAGGCGGATGCATATTAGCTCATGCACCGGGATCAGGCAAGACATTTCTGCTCATCAGCTTTCTACAGAGCTTCATGGCTATGGATCCGCAGGCTAGACCATTGATCGTCCTACCAAAGGGGATCATAGATTCATGGAAGAGAGAGTTTACTTCGTGGGCAGTTGAGAACGTCCCCCTTTTTGATTTCTACAGCGTGAAAGCAGAATCACGGAAACAACAGTTGAAGGTTTTGGGGCAATGGGTCGAACAGAGAAGCATTCTGTTTCTTGGGTACGAACAGTTTGCAAAGATCATCTGCGATGATAAATTTGAAGCAGCGTCAGAAAAATGTAAGCTGATATTGCTTGAGAAACCAACTTTGTTTATACTTGATGAAGGTCATACATCAAGGAATAAGGAGACAAACATGCTTATTTCGCTTGCTCGTGTCAGGACTCCTCGAAAGGTGGTTCTCACAGGTACTTTGTTCCAAAACAATGTTGAGGAAGTGTTTAACATTCTGAATCTTGTTCGTCCCAAGTTCTTGAAGCGTCCTGGAACTCGGGAGATTGTTAACCGTATCATGAGCAAGGCAGAGATACCGAGTGGCAAACAGATGAACCAGAGTAGTATTGAGGGAACTTTCTTCGCTGCAGTAGAGTTTACATTACAGAAGAGTACAAACTCTTCTGCCAAAGCCAGCTTGATAAAGGATCTACGCGAAATGACCCGTAACATCTTGCATTATCACAAAGCAGATTTCAGAGGCTTGCTCCCCGGACTTAGTGAGTTCACTATCATGCTCAACCTGAGCTCAATTCAGAGAGATGAAGTCGAGGGTCTGAGGAACATGGAACTGTTCAAGCAGATCTCTCTTGGTGCTGCTTTGTATATCCACCCAAAGCTCAAATCTTTCTTGGAGGAAAACCCGTCAAACAGTGAAAAGAGTTTTGATGATAACAATAACACAATGAGGAAGCTAGACAAGGTGCTGGAGAAGATCAATGTGAGAGACGGTGTGAAGATGAAGTTCTTTCTAAACCTCTTAGCTCTGTGTGAATCAACAGGAGAGAAGCTCTTGGTGTTCAGCCAATACATAGCTCCAATAAAGACTCTTGAGATACTCATGAGCTCAATGAAAGGATGGCATTTAGATAAAGAGATGTTCACAATCACAGGAGATTCGAGCAATGAGCAAAGAGAAAGTTCAATGGAGCGATTCAACAATTCTCCAGAGGCAAAAGTGTTTTTCGGATCGATAAGAGCTTGTGGGGAAGGAATATCACTGGTGGGAGCATCAAGGGTTCTGATACTTGATGTTCATCTGAACCCATCAGTGACTCAGCAAGCCGTGGCTCGAGCTTACAGGCCAGGACAGAAGAGGAAAGTGTATGCATACAGGCTCGTAGCTGCGGATTCACCAGAGGAAGAGAACTACAAAACAAGTACGCGCAAGGAGACGATGTCGAAGATGTGGTTCGAGTGGAATGTTGGATCGGTAAGAGAAGATTTTGGGTTTAGAGCCATTGATGTTGATCACTCCGGTGATGCGTTTCTTGAGACGCCCAAGTTAAAGGAAGACATCAAATGTTTATACACAAGGTAAACCGATTAGAGAACCGGTTCGAACCGGAAATAACATTGTAATATTTGCATTAATTTTATATTTTCTAGACATTTTGGTTTAAGTGATGAACCGAATTGAATTTGAATCTCTCTCATGGTTGTGTTTTTATTTATTTTGAAAGACTAAATTTGTTGATTACTGCTACTAAATAACACCATAGCCGAAAAACTGAACCGATCCAACCGGAATCGTACCATTCGGTTCGGCGTAATTTAATCTGATTTAGTCGGTTAACTTGGGTTTTAGTGGTTTAGTAAATAAAGTTAATAAACCCTAGATTTCTTCTTCTTCTTCAACAACATCCTCGGGCCTCTTCCTCAATCTCTTTAAGCTCTGCAAAACTCGAAAAAAACTGTGAAAAACCCTAATTTGAATCTCTCGTTCGCTAGAATCATCAATGGGGAAAAACTACAAGAAAGAGAGGAAAGATGGAGAAGAACAATCTCCACACTCTGTCGCCACTGTTTGCGTTTCAGGCTTGCCTTATTCCATCACCAATGCTCAGGTACCTTCTTCCTCGCTCTCTCTCTCTCTCTCTATATATATATATATATGTATTCATTGCCTTGGGTTTAGGTTTGAGTTTGTTAATTCGAGTTTTGATGTTCTTAGTAGTGAATTATTATTTTCTACGAATTGTTTCAGCTTGAAGAAGCCTTTAGTGAAGTTGGTCCCGTCAGGCGTTGCTTTCTCGTCACAAATAAAGGTGAGTGAATTTGAGGTCACAGTTGGAATTGAAGTTATCATGGCTTATATCTATCAAGGAGCTAACATGATCTTTTCTATTTATACAGGATCAAATGAACACCGAGGCTTTGCTTTTGTTATATTGTAAGCTTAGTCCACTTGTTGAAACTAAATTCTTACTGTACAAAGTTATATATTGGTTCTTACAATCCCAAGTTTCTTCTTCCCTTTGCAGTGCTTTACCAGAGGATGTTAAGCGTGCTATTGAGTTGAAGAACGGTTCTACTGTTGGAGGACGTAGGATTACTGTTAAACAGGCTACACCTCGCCCTTCTCTTCCAGAGCGTCGTATAAAAGCAGCTGAAGGTTGGTGTTTGGAATTTTAAGAGTTACGATTTTTATTCTTTGACATCAGTTTTCATCTGCTAAATTTCTTGTATTATTCTTTTGTCGAATTAGGTACCTCTTTACCTGATAATTCCCAGGCACAGAGTGACAAGGGCACTTTGATCCCCGAGACTGACAAGAAAGGTATAAGCTTGCCTAGATTTGGTTTTGCAGTCTTGAGTAAGTTGGTTTGGTTATCGTTACTCATTAAGTTTGTATTTGCATCAGTTCTTCCACCCGAAGAAAAAGTAGATAAACCAATTGAGCGCAAAAAAGAAGCGAAGCCAATTAAGCGCAAGAAAGAAGAGAAACCAATTGAGCGCCAAAAAGAAGAGAAGCCAATTGAGCTCATGAAAGAAGAGAAGCCAATTGAGCGCCAAAAAGTAGAGAAGCCATTTGAGCGCAAAAGCAAAACAAAGCTTCATGTTGATTTACCAGATAAAGAAACATGTTCAGACAAGCAAAGGTATGATTTAATAACAATGTAGTGACTTTTTTTTATAGAGACATATACTGAATATTTATAAATTATAATAGCCTGTGTAAGGAAGACTAAACATAATATTTGCAATGCATAATCAAAACTGCGTCTCTCATTTTTTCTGCTTATATTTTTGTTCTCTTTTTCTATTTGTTGAAGAGTTGCAAGAACTGTAATCCTTGGTGGCCTTGTTAATCCTGAGATGGCAGAGCTAGTCCATAGTCGTGTCAAAGAGATTGGCACTGTGTGCTCTGTCAGATATCCCCTCCCTAAAGAGGAGCTCCAACAAAATGGTAAGAATAATGTTAAAAAAATTTGGGGACATGCCTGCTTGCATACCCCAACCAAAATTTTTTAGTTACATGGTTTTTTTTGGTAAATGATGTTAATATCTAAGTAAAGTGTCAAGTTATCGTTCAGAGCTGCTTGATCTATGAATCTTTGCATCAGAGAACGATATTGTTATTCTTGGCACGGCACAAAATGCCTAGTCTCAATGAGCACTATTGGGACATGAATCCCCATTGATTATGAGATGAAATTAGCTATAACAGGTTTCGTAAGATGTCTGGGAAGAGATTACGTATTAAGTGTAAACTGCATTGTTTGCTAGTCCAGGTTTATAGGGTTTACTTTTGAAATATTGCTGTAGGAATGAATCTACTGCTCATGGTTCCATTATAAAGTTTTTGTTTGGTGTTGGTTGCCTTACTTTTCTTTATCTTGAAGCTGAATTCTGGTTTGTTACTTGATATCTTTACCTAACTACATATAATTAAAGCCTGTGTGCGCATACCTTTTCTAGTATCTGAATAAATTTTGCAAGATGTTCCATCCACGTGTTAGTTACTTCTGTGGGCATGTAACTATTACCTTCTTTGGTTTCTTATAAGAACATGCCAGACTTTGTTCTCATGATGCATTTATTAAGCGTCAGAACTATAACTTTTCCAGGTCTTGCCCAAGACGGATGCAGGGAAGAAGCATCAGCTGTTCTCTTTACGAGTGTCAAATCTGCTTGTGCTGCGGTTGCAAAATTGCATCAAACTGAGATAAAGGGAAATTTCATTTGGGCTCGTCAGCTTGGTGGTGAGGTGAACATCATTTGCTTTTGACCATTGTATTTCTGTCGAGTAGTTAACTGATTAGCATGTGAATCAGGTCATAATTTATTCGTAATTTTTTGGATGCAGGGTTCAAAGGCTCAGAAGTGGAAACTAATTATCCGAAATCTTCCTTTCATGGTTTATAAGACCCGAATTTTTTTTTGTTAACTACAATCTCATATTAATTCGTTGCTCTTCTCATGGAGTTTTTGAAATTTGCAGGCTACACCTAGAGATATCAAGGAGGTCTTTTCAGCAGAAGGGTTTGTCTGGGATGTTTTTATTCCTATAAATTTTGATACTGGGTGTGTTCTAATTCGTCTGAGTGATTTTCTTGATTATGATAAGTCAATGTATATTATTCTCATTTGGTGTAATGTTTTGGCAGGCTATCTAAGGGTTTTGCATTTGTCAAGTTCACGTGTAAGAAAGATGCAGAGAGTGTAAGATCTTGAAACATGGGTATCTTAATTTGGTTATCCTCCATTTGGATCACTTGTCTTAATTATTTTTGCATCTTCAGGCGATTCAAAAGTTCAATGGGTACATGTTTAGTAAAAGGCCGATAGCTGTAGACTGGGCTGTACCTAAGAATCTTTACAACGGTGCTGCTGATGCCACTACTGCTTCAGCAAATGGTATGTTACCGTACATTTTGTTTTTACCGTTGGGTTTTTTAATAACTTGTTATTTATAAGAAACTTCTTGTACTCAACTTGTATATGAGGGAATCAGATGCAGTCAGTGGCGAATTTTTTTTATTATCTCCTCTTAACAGAGTCATGCTTTTTGACGCAACCTTGGCAGGTGACAAAGAAGGAAGTGACGGGGACAGTGATAACAGTAGTGTTGATTTGGAGGAGGTTGATGATGCTGTAGAAAGCCACCCACCTTCAGGAGATGATACTGATGATGATGATGAGGAGGACGGCAGTAGCAAACTGAGTGAATCAGATGCACTGGAGAGAGATGTTGGGACCGATGTGAATTTTGAAGAGGAAGCAGATGTTGCGAGAAAGGTTCTTAAGAACTTGCTTGCGTCTTCAAAAGATTCTATTGCTTCTCCTGATGGAGATACAGAGGACGCAGATAAAAGCAAACTTAAAAATTCAACAACTAAGGCAGTCGCTGACTCTTCTGGTGTCTCCGAACCTTTGAAATCTGGTAAAACGAAAGTGGTGGCCCCTAAAGAAAGGCAGGAAAATGAGGATTTTGAGAGAACGTTATTTATAAGAAACCTCCCATTTGATGTTACTAAGGAAGAAGTCAAACAGAGGTTTGCTGTATTTGGGGAAGTTGAATCTTTGTTCCTGGTTCTCCACAAAGTCACAAAGTATGCATCCTGATATGCTTTGAAATTCATTAAATCATAAAAAAAATCTTCAAGCTCTAATATCTCAATAAGCCCAAAGCCTCACATTTTTTTCTCTGTATGTGTTTTTGTTTCTCAGGCGGCCAGAAGGGACTGCTTTTCTCAAGTTCAAAACAGCAGATGCATCAGTTGCAGCCATTTCAGCTGCTAATACTCCCTCAGGTGCTAATACTCCCTCAGGTGTAGGTGTCCTTCTTAAAGGCAGGCAACTGAACATTATGAGAGCTGTGGGTAAGAAAGCTGCACAGGACATAGAGCTCAAAAAGACCGAGGAGAAGAATCTTGACCATCGGAATCTTTATCTTGCTAAGGTACACCACCGTACACACCTTTCTCAGTCCGCAAAAATCTCTGGAAATCGTAATCTCTGCATGCTATTCAAACATGCACTGATATTTCGGCTTTTAATTCCACAGGAAGGTCAGATCCTTGATGGTACACCTGCTGCTGAGGGTGTGTCTGCGGAAGATATGGACAGGCGACGAAGGTAAATAATTTCTTACCCTATCATATATGCATGGTACTGTCTAGTGATTTGGGATGAGAGAAGAGTGAGCATGTGATTATCCTCGCAGATTGCATGAAAACAAGATGAAAAAGCTTCAGTCTCCTAACTTCCATGTATCTCGAACAAGGCTTGTGATCTATAATTTGCCCAAGTCCATGAATAAAATGCAACTACACAAGCTCTTAGTTGATGCAGTTACCTCACGAGCTACAAAGCAGAAGCCATCTATTCGACAGGTCAGCTCTTCGCCGTTGTGCTACAATTCAAACACAGTTCTATAATCTGAACCTAGTTTCTTTGTTTTCTACGCAGATCAAGTTCTTACAGAATGAGAAGAAGGGTAAAGTTGATACTAAGAACTACTCCCGTGGTGTTGCCTTTGTCGAGTTCACGGAGCATGAACATGCTCTTGTAGCCCTGAGAGTACTTAACAACAATCCTGGTAATTGATCTTGCTGGAAGCCAACTTTCCATTAAACTTCAAGTACTTTTTTTGAACGGTTTGCAATTTGATGATGGTTATCGCACCTATCGNCATAGAGCTCAAAAAGACCGAGGAGAAGAATCTTGACCATCGGAATCTTTATCTTGCTAAGGTACACCACCGTACACACCTTTCTCAGTCCGCAAAAATCTCTGGAAATCGTAATCTCTGCATGCTATTCAAACATGCACTGATATTTCGGCTTTTAATTCCACAGGAAGGTCAGATCCTTGATGGTACACCTGCTGCGGAGGGTCTGTCTGCGGAAGATATGGACAGGCGACGAAGGTAAATAATTTCTTACCCTATCATCATATATGCATGTTACTACTGTCTAGTGATTTGGGATGAGAGAAGAGTGAGCATGTGATTATCCTCGCAGATTGCATGAAAACAAGATGAAAAAGCTTCAGTCTCCTAACTTCCATGTATCTCGAACAAGGCTTGTGATCTATAATTTGCCCAAGTCCATGAATAAAAAGCAACTACACAAGCTCTTAGTTAATGCTGTTACCTCACGAGCTACAAAGCAGAAGCCGTCTATTCGACAGGTCAGCTCTTCGCCGTTGTGCTACAATTCAAACACAGTTCTATAATCTGAACCTAGTTTCTTTGTTTTCTACGCAGATCAAGTTCTTACAGAATGAGAAGAAGGGTAAAGTTGATACTAAGAACTACTCCCGTGGTGTTGCCTTTGTCGAGTTCACGGAGCATGAACATGCTCTTGTAGCCCTGAGAGTACTTAACAACAATCCTGGTAATTGATCTTGCTGGAAGCCAACTTTCCATTAAACTTCAAGTACTTTTTTTGAACGGTTTGCAATTTGATGATGGTTATCGCACCTATCCGAAGTAAGATGAGACGAATATCATATTATTTTGTTATTTCTGCAGAGACATTTGGTCCTCAACACCGCCCTGTTATAGAATTTGCTGTTGATAACGTCCAGAAGCTTAAGATACGAGAAGCTAAGCAGCAGCAGTTTCAGCAACGGGATAAACACTACGAATCTGAACAGCAGCAACGCGATAAACACAACGAATCTGAGCAGCAGCAGTCGAATGGTGAAGCAGAGGCACCTGACAATAGATACAAAAGAAAAACGAGGGAATGGGATAACACTGGTCCAAGGAAAGAGAATGGAGCCAGGTTTAAGAAGGGACCTGTGCGCCCAAGTGAAGAGGGTAAAGAAGAAGCAAAATCCAATATAGCAGTAAAAGGTGATGCAGCAGAGAAGAATAGACCTAATATACGCACACAGGAAAAACAGTCTTCAAACCAGAAAGGGCAAAGGATGAGGGAGAAAGAGGCAAATGAGAAACCAAATCAGAAGAATTCCAAAGATATGAGCGATGATGTACCAAGAAAGAGGAAGCTTGAGGAGATCAGAGGTGAAGAGAGTAGAAATGGGCAGAGGAAGAAGAATAAGAAGCAAGGTGAAGGTCAAGGTGGTGCAGAGGAAGGTGACAAACTTGATATGTTGGTTGCGATATACAAGTCAAAGTTCTCCCAGAATTCAGCCAAAACGGGCCCACAAAAACCACTCAGGAGATGGTTCGAATCTTGAGACTTCTTGAATCATCAAATGTCAGTTTTGATCTTCTTAAGTTTCATCTGTACCTTTCTTTTTCTTTATTCTGTCTGAGAAATCTCCAAACACGTCCTTGTTATGTATTCGTATCCTTACAAACTAGACCGGATCAGAATCTTAAAGAGACCAGGATTTATTTTGTTGAACCGGATGGTTTGGTCAGCAAATTTATGGCATGTAGCCTTGTAACGACGGTTCATAACCTAACTCCCCAAGGTTTCGTGGGTGTGTGCCAACTAACATTCTGGGCTACAGCCCTACATTTATTCTTCTCTTATTCTTCTCTGTTAACCATAATTTGAAAAAACTGATGATGGATCATGTTAGGATTTTGTTCTGTGTTTCTCTTCTCTTTGCGTTCGTCTCTGTTTCTCTTTGCGTGGACGGAGAAGACGTATTGATCCGGCAAGTGGTTGACGATGCAGCGGAGGAGCCGAAAGTTTTGTCATCGGAGGACCATTTTACTCTATTCAAGAAGAGATTCGGAAAGGTCTACGCTTCTCACGAGGAGCATCAGTACAGGTTCTCTGTTTTTAAATCTAATCCACGGCGAGCGATGCGTCACCAGAAGTTGGATCCTGATGCTCGTCACGGCGTCACGCGGTTTTCTGATCTGACTCGTTCTGAGTTTTGGAGGAAGCATTTAGGGGTTAAAGGTGGGTTTAAGCTTCCTAAACACGCTAATGAAGCTCCCATTCTCCCCTACTCAGGATCTTCCAGAGGAGTTTGACTGGAGAGACCGCGGCGCCGTTACTCCCGTGAAAAATCAGGTATTTGATATCATGAATGGTTTTCTCAGTGGAACTAGACAATATATAATATGAACAAACAGCTCGTCGACTGTGATCACGAGGTATGAATGAGTCTTCTCTCTTGCTTATCTTTAGAAGAGTTACGTAGTGGAGTTCATAATCTCTCCTGTGTCTTATGAACTTGCTTGTTTGTTATCTTGCAGTGTGATCCAGAAGCAGCAGGTTCATGTAACTCTGGTTGCAACGGTGGGTTAATGAACAATGCCTTTGAGTACACGCTCAAAACGGGAGGGCTTATCCGCTTATGCGAGAGGAAGATTATCCTTACACCGGCACAGCACTGATGGAGGGAGGTGTCAGTTAGACAGGTCTAAGATCGTGGCCTCTGTCTCCAACTTCAGTGTTGTCTCTATGAACGAAGATCAAATAGCTGCAAACCTTGTCAAAAACGGTCCTCTAGCTGTGGGCATCAACGCAGCTTACATGCAAACCTACATTGGAGGAGTGTCGTGCCTTTACATATGCTGGTGGCAGCGGCTCAACCACGGTGTGCTATTGGTTGGTTATGGCTCGGCAAGGTTCAAGGCAAAACCGTATTGGATCATCAAGAACTCGTGGGGTGAATCTTGGGGTGAGAATTGTTTCTACAAGATTTGTAAAGGTCGAAACGTTTGCGGCGTTGACAGTTTGGTCTCCACCGTCACTGCTGCTGCCACTTGATGAGCTTTTTCATTATTCTGTTCTTACTCTCTCTACTGCAATGCTATATTAATTTTAAAATCTTTAAATAAAATTAATTAAAACACATTTCTTGGTGAATCCGAAACAGCTTAATAGTTCAAATAACATTACATGACTTATCTTATTATTTAAAATCCCAAAAGCAAAAGAAAAAGAAAAAGAAAAAAAAAAAACAGAGCAATTCAGTTTACTTCAGAAATGATCAGAGCAATTCAGTCTTTCTGCTCATTTGACATATTAAGGTAAATAGCCTAATAGGTTTGGTCGACACCAGACTCTTCGAAGTCGACATCACCATCCTCGCCACCATCCTCGTCCTCGTCCTCGTCCTCGCCACCATCCTCGTCCTCTTCCTCGTCATCGCCCTCGTCCTCGTCCTCGTCTTCAACATCAAAACCATCATAGTAACTCTCAACGCAACCAGAAGGGCATTTTCGTTGGAAAATCTTCCATTCGACCCCACAATCGAAGCAAAACTCATAGTGACATCTACAAAACAAAAACCAAAAAAAAAAAAAACCATTTTTAAATAATAGTAATATATATTCATATATATATGAAGTAGCTAATTAATCGGATTCGATTTATAGCTATACTTGCACTTGATTTTTATGCAGCCCCCAACGCGTTCAATAAAGAGCCTGCACTTGACGCATTAACGCCACATATTCTCCTTTGCCAGAGACGTGAGCTCCATCTCATCAACAAGAGTTTCAGGGGGAAGGTTCCTGTAATCAGCACAGGACAAACCAGAATGGGATGGTACTTTGCAATCAATGCAAAAGAGTCCACAGCATTTAACACAAGCATGGACATTGGACGGGTGGCCTTGAAGGGGAACAAGATTGGTTCTGGACATCACCGTTAAGCAGCTTGGGTATGGGCAACAGATTCTCTCTGCAGCGGGAATCAAGTCCTCTTTCATCCTTTGATTCCACAGCCCCTTCAGCTTTGGTGTGAACAACAAGAGCCAGCTTCCAAGGGTGAGCTTAGACATGCATCCATGCTCAATGCATGTGGGCAAGACTCCGCTGTGCAGCTTCACTTCCACATACCTTTTCACGCAGGTAAAGCAGTGACGGTGACCACAGTTGTTAGTAAATAACATGTGGTCGTCAGCATCGTCATAACAAATGGGACAAGTTACTACTCCCTGTGCTGCCTCCACATCAGCATTGCTGCTGATTTGAGAAGCTATCACATCTCTTGCAAGTCTATAAGCAAACTTAACAGCATTTGGTGCAACCAAGACAATCTCACTTGAAGCCAGTTTCTCTTTATAGTGTATGAATTCTCCCACCAGATCCTCCAACGTTTGCGTAGAAAAATCCCCTCTACCATTTATCTGCAATGAAAATAATTTAGTTCATTCTAGTTCTCATTTACAATCAAATTGTTTGGGACTATATATAAACTCTACCGATCTCTCCAAATGCAATTACTAAACGTAAGTCAGTGGTATGAAAGTTAGTTGTACAAAAAAACAAAATTGCATGGTAAAAGAGAATATGGTATTATAATANATATGGTATTATAATAAATAAAAGGGTCAATTGACCTCTGCCCATGCTATCAAATCAAACAAGTATTGAAACATATGGTAGATCAATTGATGATCTTTATTCAAACACTAGATCTCTAAAGCAAGATTAAAAAAAAAAAAAAAAAAAGAAGCAAACAATAGCTACCATTCAGGATATTTTAGCCTCATTAATTCTTAAACTAACCAATAAAAATAACAGAGAAAAGAAGCACTTACCAATTGGTAAATTCGATAGTCATCACAATAAATCACCAAATTTTTAATCCCCAATTGAATTGAGTGATTTATGCCACAAATCGCTCCTAAAATCTCTACTCGGCTGAGAATCTTGGTGGCGTCCACCGATTCCTTCATTTCATACAACAAACTATCCGCATCATCGCAGATCGCAACTCCAATACCAGCAAATACCATCTTTTCATTATTCGTCGTCGTCTTATCACTCACCAAACCTTTGAAGTACAATCGGTAAATTGTACTATCAGCAAATTTTTTTGTCGTACAGATAGATTCGCCGACCTTAGAACTACCCTCGCCCTTAAGGTTTGAGATATCTTTGGTCATCGTATAATCTATCCGTCGTTTTTTTGAAATTGAAGAATCTAAATCACGTCTTTCCATGATTGTTTAGTCTCTGAATTTTCTCCACAAAATCTTCTTATATATATATAGGAAGAGAGTGGAATCCAGGCGGAGCTTGCAAAGTTGTGAAAGAATCTTTCATATATTGTTACCGTAGCTTTTACAAGGAAAGATTAAGCTGTGGGTCTGATCGGCGTGAATATTAATAAATGTATAGTTTGACTGAGATTTTTTATCATATTTAATTTTGTGAACATTAATTATTTTTAGTCTTTTATTATATTGTCAGCATTTATTTTTATAAAGCCGACAAAACAAAAATTTAAGGCAAATTTAACTTTAAGACTATTATTTTGTTTTCTTATAAAGTAATGCCTTTTTGCAAAATTAGTCATTTTGAAAAAAATTATTAAATATATAACATCATAGTGGGAAAATGAAATAAATAACACGTGTATATTAGAAAATGACTAATTAAGCCCTCTCTTAAAGGCATTAAAGAGAACTATATCCGTGAGTCAGAACTGATTGACCATTTCATCCTACCTCTAGCCCCCCTTTCTTCTCGTTAATTTCGCTAGACTCTTTCGCTAAAAACTCCATACAGAGACGTAGCTGATCGATTTTTAATAGGCTTAGAAAACATTGCAACTGTCGATCAGCGGAGACATAACTGGTGGATATCTTGCAAAATATGTTTTATATCCTTGTTCGAGATCGTGTAGCTCAACTTTAGTTTATGGTTCAACGCGTTCAATCCGTAGTCATCGAGAACCAACTTCATAAGCTTGTCATGCGTTTTTTCCGCATCAATCTCCATCACTCTACATGCTCTATCGTCGGTATTAAATACTTATTTTTTTTGTTTCTTTAACCAATTAACGGAAACAACAATTACTGGAACCGGATCCATCATATATCAGAGCAAGATGAACGAAAATGAAGAAGAATGAAGAATACGATAACAAATTGGATGTTCAAAAATAAAGTTCAGGATATCTCTATTGATATGAACAACAAGGTGAAGAACATGTAAATCCTTTTTGAACAAGGTGAAGAGCAAGACGAGTAGAAAAAAGACGTTTGTATTTCCTTTGATGATGATGACATGGAATGATGCATCCGACGTCATTTTTTAATTGATGAAATGGCAAGTAAGCCACCAAATTAAATCACCCTAATTAAACAAGCCCTCAAACAAAACTATAGTGCAATCGCAACATGAGTACTATTACAATAATTAAAAAACAAAAAAATAGCTGTCAAATTCAGCCGTTTCATGTCGTAACTCAACTGAAAATATTTAACTCAGTAGTACCGTTTAATAAGTCGGCCGTAATTCCATGCTATTCTGGTAATTAATCTTTTGCTAATAAGTCAGCCGTAAAATGACCGAGTTTTTTTTGTTATTCAGCTCTTTACGGCTGAATTATGACACTTAACCGTAAATCAGCTGTAACGATATCCCATAAGTAAGCGTCGTTAATAACTAAGCCAGCTTGAGAAAGTTAATTCAACCTTGTCGAAATCTTAACTCAGCCAAGTTTTTGATAGATTAACCATCAGATAAAAACTCAGCCGTAATTACGACTGAGTTATGCTCGAAACTCAGCCATTTTCTCATAATTTAGGCATATTTCATAAGTCAATGGTAACTCCAGGCTGGGTTATGGTCGTAATTCAGCCGTTTGCTCATAATTCAACCATTTTCCTTAAATTAGCCGCAACATACCGTAACTTAATCGTTATTGCCATTGTAGTGGTTTACAGCTGAACTTTTTTTTGTAAACCAAACAGTAATTAGAATACGACTCCACGATTAGTAGCCCAAACCAGAGGAAATAAATTTACAAAAGAAATTGCAGAAATTAACGATCTGGACGACCGAGCTTAACGTTCCCCCTTCAGATTCGAGGAGTGAGAAATCTTGGATATGGAGAAGAAAGGGAAGGAAGCCCGGAGCTGGTGAAAATTGTCTAGAGGAGTAGAGAATGCGGGCCAGTCTTCAAGGGCTTGAATCATCACGATTAGTTCTGCACTATTCGTCTCAAATTTCTAGCAGACGACTCCAGTGGAAAGAATACTCTCTATGGCCCAAAGCAGAGCTTCCAATTCCAAATGAAGTGGGGAAGGACTTCGTCTTAGACATCCAGCTCCCAACAATAAAGTATAAGCTTCATCATTACAAC
Organism: Camelina sativa; assembly: GCF_000633955.1. Classification (NCBI taxonomy): domain Eukaryota; kingdom Viridiplantae; phylum Streptophyta; class Magnoliopsida; order Brassicales; family Brassicaceae; genus Camelina; species Camelina sativa. The sequence goes on along the minus strand of NC_025700.1, from coordinate 22,134,309 downwards.
ACCACCAACCCAAACCTAAATTGGGCTCATAAACTTTTCAAGATCCATCTATTTGACAACGGGGACCCTGACCCTGGCTCACCATAGGAACCAAAGAGTTCAATGGATTTAAGGAACCAGAAAAAGCCTCTGGCCGACACTGCACCTCTTTCCATAATTATTTTTTACTTACAGCCTGATTAACTGTGCCAACCGGCTCCAGCTGTGTGCCTTGAAAAACCTTCTTGTTCCTATCCTTCCAAAGCGACCATAATATCCAGGATAACTGATGAAGAGAATCTGGATATCCTGAAGGAGAAATTCCTCTCGAGTAGATACAATCCAAATTCGAATAGACTGACTCATAAAGAAAGCCTCCTGGTAATACTTGAATCAGAGACAAGTCCAAATTTGACGCGAGCTTGGACGCTCAAAAAGAGTCTGGTTAATTGTCTCACTCATTGAATTGCAGCTGAGTTAATTGTCTCACTCGATTTCTGACGTGGCTACGCGTTTTTTCTTATGTGGAATTAAAAAGTAATGACAGTCTTTGTAATTACGGTTTTTCCTATATCGTGTAACAAGGGCATACTGGTATGAAAAATATACCCAAAATGTGATAATGAAAAAAAAGAAATTTGTATGTAACTTGTAATATTATCTAATTTCTATAACATCTTAGTAAGTTCCCCATAATTAAATGAAAAAATATACCCTAGGGGTGAACCTTTGTATTCACCTCCTCCCCTCTCAACCAATCAAAATGTTTTATTTAAAAATAAATCAAAATTAAATTAAAAAACAAAACAAATTAAAGGAAACAAATTCTGTATAATTTATTTGAGAAAAGTTAAATATTAACTTGGTTTAGATTTACAATTAAACGAGGTTATATATCGGTTTGGGTTTATAAATGAGAATTATGGTTTAGATTTTACAATTAAAATGAAATTATATGTCGGTTTGAGTTTACAAATGAGGTGGTTAGGTTTTAGATTTTACAATTAGAACAAAATTATATGTCGGTTTGGGTTTACAAATGAGATGGTTAGAGTTTAGATTTTACAATTAGAACGAAATTATATATCAGTCTAGGTTTACGAATGAGATGGTTAGGGTTTAGATTTTACAATTAGAACGAAATTATATATCAGTCTAGGTTTACGAATGAGATGGTTAGGGTTTAGATTTTACAATTAGAACGAAATTATACGTCGGTTTGGATTTATAAAAAAGCGGTTTAAATTTTTAATTTTATAATAATGTATACAGATTTTATTTCTTAATTTTATAAAGGGGTGAATGTCTATGTATTGTTCGAGAAAAGTTTTGATAGACCTTCGGGATTTCTTAACATACTAATGTGACTTTTGAAATTAGTGTTCGTCATGTCTAAAACGGCATGGTTCCACATAAACATGGGCGATAGAAAAATATAAATATATTTTCGAGTGAAACTTTCACGTTACATTCTTTTGTAAATATTATATGTTAACTCGTATAACCGTGTCGGGCGTTGTGTCTCCGATTACACTCGTACACATCTGAAATTCTGAATGCCTTCAGAAAAAAAGAGACAACTATTCGCCTGAAACTTGATTTTCTCCTCCAATGCCTCCAATTTGTTCACGAGTGGGAAAGATTTAAGTTCTAGTCGTTGTTTATGTATGAAAAGGATGCTCTAATAAAAACTATTATGTCCTCAGTTAACTAACTTAGTTATGTAATGAATTTCATTATCTTTATGACTTTAACTAGGTTATCAGATGTTCATACCCAATCATACCTTCTTTTTTTCTTCTCATTACTTGGTGTCGATTGATTCTTGACAAATTTTAAATTCCCATTAATACATAACGAAAATAGTGATCTGTGCAGAACAAACATGAGTAAGAAAATCATTAACAAAATAAAATTTGTTTAATCTTTTTAGGATCAATTCCCCTAAAAGAGATTCTATATAAGTGAAAATGTACCTATTTCTAATTCTATATAAGGTCGCCCACATAACACCAGCTTATTTTTCCCACAAACAAATCACAACAACAAATGGGTACTTTACCTTTAAACAATCCCATTCTTTCCCCCATTTCTCCTTTTTTTTTTTTTTT
>NC_025700.1:22126369-22131832 GCF_000633955.1 Camelina sativa | reverse complement strand
CCCCCCCCCCCCCATTTCTCTTTTTTTTTTATATAATATTATTTTCACCAATTTTTCCCCCACAAAGGTAAATAAATTCAATATAACCTTCTAACAAGGAAAAAAGGGGAAGAGAAAAACATCCAAGTTTCTTTGCTTAAATTAAGAGAGAGAAAAAAAAATTGATTAGAGAAGGAACTCAGAATCCTTCCCCATACCTTTTATATATATATGCACACGCAGATCGAAGAAGGCATTTCCGGTGATTCAGAACATCAATCACTCCTCTTCGTTTCCGACGAGAGTGAAAGTGAAAGGAGCAAACTTGTAACCATCACCTTCGTAGAACTTGTTCTGGTACTCCACCCAGTGAAGACGCAGCGCGTGAAGGAACGCACTCAATGTCTCCATCACAAGAAGCACTCCCACAGTTGCAAAGATGAAGACGAGGATTCCAATGATCAGGATCAATATATTGTTGAAACTGTTGAAATGAGAGAGATTGTGTTATCAACACTTTCTACAGCGTAATAGTTGACATTTTGCAGAGACAGGTTAAAAGATTTGTAATTGCATTTGCTTACCCCCAAGCCATAAGGAGGACCTTCTCGTAGAAAACTGACGACAACTCAGAGTGGGCGAGACTGAATAAGAATGCCAGCAAAGCATAGAGATTAGTCATGACATAAGCAAGAAGTCAGAAACTAATAATTCAACATTAAACCATCAAAGAACCAATGGACTCAAATAGAATTGTACTGCACGATGATAGTGACAAGTGCTAGTTTTCATAGGACTTCTGTTAGATGAAAATCAGTACTATTTGGTGTCTTTGGAAGTTGTAGTTTGTACCTGAGGGCCCAAAGACGAAGATAAGAAGCAGTGTTGGAAACAGCTCCAAGCACAAACTCAATGGTGTGAATGAGTTGGTGCACAAAGATTTCGCTGAATTCAAACTCTTCGTGTCCATGTCCTCCCCCATTTGTTTCTACTTGAAGACTCTCATCTGTTTCATCAAGCTGTGCATATGACTGACCTTGATGTCTCTGGGAAAAAGCAAAAATCACCTTTCGGTAATGGTCAGCACAAATTTCAATAAAAGAAGCTTTTAAGGAAATCAACAAGGAAAGGGACTCACAGCTTCATGTTGTTTCTTCAGGATGAACGGCTTTGGCAGCAACATCCACGGAACAGAAACCAGAGCCAGAAAGAGGAATGTGAGCTGGAATAGGAAAGGTACGTATTATATGAGACTAAAGCATCTGATTTTTGACAGAGAGAGTGCAAAGTTAGGTCAATGCGAACCTGTACTATTTTCTGGTTAGGGAAAAGCTGATTCTCTCCTAAATCATCCATAGGGCTCAGAAACATGTAGATCATTACGTGATATAAATCTGCCTGAGAACCAGTGCACCACTTAATGATGATGAGGACCGAAAGATAGCCAAACAAGCAGTTCAAGAATATCATCTGGGGAACGAACTGGAACCTAAAACCATGTAATATCAGAGACTTAACTACAGTTAAGACCACTTTATTTCCTAGGGAGTCGATCAACTAACTGGGAGGAGTACCTAATGATCAGGGAAGAGAATTGAAGACTCACCATACGTTTACAGCACTTTTGAAGAATTTTGCATTAAAGAAGCTCATTATGATTCCTAGGTTCATTTGTGCAACTCCAAGAAGAATCGACATTTTCATCTTAAGCGAATTCAGGAATGGTAGCTCACTGCGGGTACCATGCCACACAGGATCCACACCAAATGGGTAAGTGTCTCGGGTTTTGATAAGACCAATTGTAGTAGCCTCACTGAACAAGAGAGCAGAAGACAGAAACTCAGAGTCTTATAGATGTTCCTCTAATGCAAAAGGGGTTAGAGAACAAGTTGACATACCTGCAAGAAACATCACGGCATTCGTATGCTGAGCTGGCAAACAATGGATATGGTATAGAGAAGAACTCGTTGTAGATTAAACCAGTGTATATTGAGAAGAGTGACATCATAAAAATAACGTAACGACCACCAAAAGCCATTTCCATAATATCCCCAAGTTTCTGTTGTCAAAAAGCAAGGATTGATGGGTTAGCATCAAGAACTTGCAAGAAAGACAAAGATTGACGACTAATTAAAGTAACAACTCTTAAGTGAATTCTGTTTAACATGACATTTTCACACAAGTCTTAATACATCAACATACAACAAAACCAATTTGCGGGTTTTGCTGAAACAGATACCAATCTTATACTGTGCTCAGTCGGAAAATAGATGCTGTCAATTAAGGATATTACCTGGCTGGAAAGTTTCTTTTCTCTCAATATTAAATACATAGTTGCAAGCAGCAGGCAGATTCCATGACCCCAGTCACCAAACATAACAGCAAACAGGAAGGGGAAGGTAACAATTGTGAAGACACTAGGATTGGCCTCTTGATATTTCGCCACACTGCAATGTAGTGATCAAAGAAGATCCATGGAATTCAAGAGACGAACACATGAGAAAATCCATGGACATTGCATGAGTGAAAAAGATAAAGAAACAAGAAAGGTTGTTTCTACCAACTGAATTGATAATTGAAAACACAGCTTATAGAAATATTCAGGGGTATTCCATATTGAGTAAAAAACGGAAGCTAATACAAATCAGAAACAGTTGAAACCAAAACATAATTTTATATCTTAACGAGTGTATAAGAGGCAAAATCATATTACTCAAGTATCCACTAATCCTAAGAATATGTTAGTTATTATCAATCCAATTTCCGATTTCCTCTTTCCTAAACAGCAGATGAAGTTCCAGAAAAGATGCTTACCCGTATGCATCAACAATTTCCTGGAAAGCTGTAGTAAATTTGTTTGTGCGGAAAAAAGTCGGAGGCATCTCTTTGGTCCTCAGGACTTGGAAAATTGATCCAACTTGAGAATTAGAGTCAACCGCAGCACGCTGCAACGCATCTTGAAGCTGCAGGTGCAAAAATTTAAACTCACTGTGGCACGAGTAACATATGCAATAATTTTAACTATATGCAAGTAAAGTAACTCACTTCTGTTGCAGCAAAGACAGGACTCCAGCCCTCACCCACAAGGCACTTCTTAGTCACATCAAGACTAAGCATGTTCAAGGTGTGATAGATGGCTTTTTCTTTGCGAACCTGCGTAGGTAAAGATTTGTGATGATAACTGATCTTACCTGACACTGATATTGAGCACCAACTGGCACTCTACTAGAGAAAACAAAGCTCCAAATAAGATAATACCTTGAGGTTCCATTGCTCAAATTTTTCTCCGATGGTCTCCAAAAGAATGTTGCGGTGATCCAACCCAGCACCTATGGTAGTTTTAAGTTCTGATAACCGACCTGAAACCTGAAACAGTATGAGAAAACTAAACAAGGTTAATAGTTTCTGGGGATATAATATCATCAATATAGTGAAACGTGAAATCAGATAAATCACTGGCCTAAGATGTACTCTCACATGGATGCTAACCATGTGTGCACAAACATATTCCACCCAAATAAAGCTCCCAAATTAACATGGACCACAAAAAAGGTACAAGGAAGGTCCGTAACATGCTTTTCTCCTCCTTAACAAAAAAAAAACTCTCTGAGACCTATTAACCGCTACTCCCAAGATATACAGCAACTGTTCAACTTAGAAACGCTGACCTTCCCATCACAAGCTATTACTGCGAGGATATAATCCACAATGACTATAAACTAAAATTAGTCTATACAACCCTCAATAAGCATTATGCAGAGGAAATATATAAATCCATCGTTACCTGTTGGTTATTATACAAAACAATTGACTAAAGCTTCATATGGTGATCATCTATAACTCATGCCCAGAAATAAAGCTAAAAGTTGTACAGATAAATGCACAGAAATATATGACTAATGATAGAAAAATAGCGGAATCACTCATATATCATAAGAATAAGAATATACATACCTCAGTCATCATTTGAGCTTGTCTGCCCAGGTCTTCGCTGAAAGGATAGCGATTGGCCCCAAAAGCTTCACATATCTTAAGAATTTTGCTTTTTGCTCTTTCCCCAGAATAGAAGACAACAAATACATTTTTCTCAGCCTGTAACATTATTTTAGATAAAGTCAACTCCTGGCAGAGGCAAACAGAATGAGTATATTTTTCCAAAATAACAGGATTCCATGTAGAACAATATATTTTATAGGTAGATCGGCAAAAGAAAGATAAAACCATAGAGGCAGTTCAAATGACGTATAATAGCATGTGCATATGAGGAACGTAGAAAGTACATAAAGAATTTAAAATTTTAATCTGCATGCGCCTATGAGGAAAGAGACATTATGCTTAAGAGAACCTACGAGCAGAACATAAGCAGCTAACCTTCTCCCCAGAGTTGGGATCAACAACGGACTCTTCAATGACAGACTGTCGTATGAAGATGTTTCCCCTAGTTGCACGAAATAGGATCCTCTCGAACACCATAGACTTTTCACGAGGCACTAGCCCAGTGAGGAATCCAAGCTTTACTTGCTTTGTTGGATCAACAGACTTCTCCTGTTAAAAGGGAGAGTTTGTAAGGCTATTTTGAGAAAACAAAACTCGACGAAGAAAAACAGTCGCAGCTTTCATACTTCCTGCAACAAAGGAGCCTCAAGGAGGTCTTCACCAGCTTCCTGTGTTTCTATCTCACTCTGTTGTGCGGTAGCACTTCTATGGGCTGAAGCAAAAAACTCACCAGCCTAAAAACAATAACATCCACATGAATATAGCACGAGATGCACATCCAACGCTATAACCATAATAGTGTAAATATGCATTTTGCACTATAGAAGACCCTTTACACTCACTAAAACACTGTGGAACAAACATTATATATAGTGTGGTGGCATTAGTATCGAATTTTCTCCTCAGGTAAATATATTTACAGAACCAGAAAACTGTCAAACGAGTTTAAATCCAAGTAAGAAAAATTATAGGACTCTACATGTAAGGCGGCAAAAAATGTGATTTAAGTAGAATGAAAAGACATTTACCTTCTCAAGAACAAGCTTGTACTCCACAAGTTCATTATAAGACCGCTGCAACTTGTCATTATTAGCATTGATTTCAACAAGTTCAGCTTCTAGCTCTCCAAGCTTTACCTGAATAAAGGAGGAAGAAGAAAAAAGTATAAGCAAGAAGAAACGGGAAGCATAAAGTACCAANAAAAAAAAAAAAAAAAAAAAGCAGGCATCTGGATTCGATTCACCTCAACATCATCCAAATCAATATCATTTTCTTTGTCTAGGAAATCTTTGGGAGTAACTCCTGCCTTTGACATTTGGTCCTTGAAGAAACGTATCTTTCGTGCCATCTCTCCACATCTTTTTATCTTCATCCATCAACGACAACAACAAAGAGAAAACCAATTTTTACCATTATACGATAAAACTTTCTTTCATTTCTTTCTACACACACACACACACACAAAAAAAAAAAAAAAAAAAAAAAAAA
>NC_025700.1:22121656-22125808 GCF_000633955.1 Camelina sativa | reverse complement strand
TTCAAAAGACAATGCTTCAACAGATCAACAACATATTGCAATGGATGATCGAACACGCCTACTAAATGAAATCATCAATCAAAAGGTAGACAGAGTCACAGAGATGAATGATCATAGAGAGAGAGAGAGGGAGAGAGAGTAAAAGTGTATAACGCACGTCTTTGAACTGGACGAGGCCGAGATCGCCAAGATAAGAGACGGTAAGATGAGCGGATTCCATGGGAACAATGACTCGAACGAGTTGCATAGGCTCGGAACGCATCAGATCCATCGGCGGACAGCAACCACCGTGAGTTTCCGCCATATCTTCGATCGGAATTCCGAATCTCGCGGAGGAGGAAGATCTCGGATTCGTGATCTCTCTCTCTCTCTCTCACAGTGGATCGATGAGCCTTAAGGGGGACAGTTTTGATTTTTGAGCGACAAGAGAGAGAGAGGCGATTTTGTTGTCGTCTCGTGTTGTTTGTTACTGCCACGTATTTCTTTTTTGTATTTTGTTGTTTATTATTATTATTATATGATTATGTTGTCCCAGATAGAGAGAGAGATGAGACCCATATGAATATGAATCATGATTTATATTGTCGGGAATTACGTTTTTGTCCTGGTTTACTAAATCTTATTTAAGTATGGGTTCTCTTTGTGACGGCCCATATTGAAGTCGGGCTTTTTCGAACATTTCTAGCCCGATAAACATTGTGGTTAGCTAGCACACACAGTAAACAATATGTATTCAACTTTTTGATTTTCGTTACTACGATTAAATTTATCATTATTCTGATGAAAACAAATTCGTTATAGAGAATTAAAAACTTTGATGGGACTAAATTTGAAATTAAAAATAAAATATGTGTTAACTAATGTTATTTAATAATCTATATTGCAACATCGAGGATGGATCGTATCAACAATTGGACACATTTTATGAATCACAAATTTTGATTTAATCGTCAAGAATAATTATATATAAAAAAATTTAATCTTCTCGGAGGTCCTCCATCCAAACCATGTTATATTGTTATGTCTCAAGCAAAGACATCCGATGAGGATCTTAACATCCACAATGATACTCAATATTTGTTTGTTGATTTTTAATTTATATGAATTGGTCTTTTTATAATACAAGCAAGAAATAATAGTATTAATCTATATTGAACTTGTGGGTGGTGGCTTTAGCTTTACATGCATGCATAGGCTAGGCTACACCATATAGGGTGTGATTCCCATTAACGCCTTTAACTAAATTTAAAATCTTAAGTTTGTTTGTTACAAATACTTTTTAGGGGGAGCGAATAATTCCAAAAAGCTAATGCTAAAAGGAGATCGCATCTTATAATGTACGATACCGACACCTGTTTAAGGAAACTTATCTTTGATATACTTGTATATAAAAAGGCTTCCTAAAGAAAAAGAATGATTCACGGATATAACTATAACACATATAATCGAATCTTTAAAATCCAAAGCAAGAACATCTAACTTTACTTGCAAACACACTCATATACGACGTAGCCTTTTTATAAATGCAAAATTGTGATGCAAGCTTGATTATTCTCATCGCTAGATAACTAACTCTTTTCTACAGTTTTGCCTTATTAGAAATTTAGAATCCATTAGATGAGACTCAATTCAAGGTAGGCCGATAAAAATTGTTATCGAGTCTCACTTATGAAATTGACATAAGATATGAATATATGATGGATATTTTGTTCATTTATTTACTCATAATTAATTTTTGAGCTGAAAATTTATGATTATTCACAATATACGTGGTCATGTATGATACGATTATGGTTTTTAACTATTATTATTGTGGATATGTTAGTTATTGGTGTTGACAATTAGATTATAAACAGGTAGATAGATCAGTTTGATTATTGATGTAACCATTAAAAAAACGTAAACACTTTTGAAGTATCTATGCACCATTAAATAGAACTATAATAGTATGGAATTGATGAGTAAATAAAGCAGGCTAGTAGGTAAAGACACAGAAGTTAATCCCCCTCTCAACGGCCACCTGTTAACATACTCATTTGTCTATGACTATAATATTATGGACACAAATCATTTAGTTACGACTTTGGAAGATGCTCTAAATTTATCCTCATCATCATCATATGTATACTAAATTTATTTTTTGTGCAACTCATATGTATACTAAATCTATCTTCTGTTTTTTTTGGAGCTAGATCCTAGATTTTGTTTTTCTTTTCATGATTAGCTAGATAAGATTTACGTGGTTCTTTTCAACTTCTTATTTCTTTCCCTAGAGTGTTAGATTGTTGTGTGTAGATATAAGTTCATTAAAAACAAAATGGTTTATGCATACAACAATGAAGCTATTATATGAAATGCGCTAACAAGAAAAAAGTGTTAATTAGATATATGACTGTAAATGAATTAACGTAATATGTAGGAGCGAGAGAAGTAGCAATATGTGAGAGCCCTAACTTGAAGTAGCACACCATTTCATTAGATTACAAGAAGTATACCAATTAAAAACTATCTATCTTCTTAGGACTGAAGAATATTGGTTGCTGCCGGACATGAAATCGGTAAAATGACTAGTGATCATCAATGGATATGAAGAAGTTGAAGGTGGAAGTAACGTCTCTTGACGATTATTACAATTTCTATTATTATGATGATCTACCATCACTTTTTCGGGTCCTTGATCGTGAAGAATCCCTCTGAAAATGTGTCCGCCAATGTTCACCGTCGTCTGATAAGCGTATTGCTCTTTTCCGTCGTGGATCGAACTCACTTTTAGGCAGCGAAAATCTGCCGGAAAATTCAACTCTGCCGGTAAATGTTCCGGAGTGGTGCGGATTTGTACACCTAATATCGGAAAGAATGTTTCAATATCACATGCTTTGATTCACGATCGAGTATTGTTCAATAAATTTGTTTTTGTACGTAGCAATATTTTTTTCTATTGGAACTTTAAAGAACAAGTGACATACACAAGATTGCTACATTTCAAGATATTGTCAATGATCATTATGGTGCTTTATATTTACTAATTAATCTAGTTCTTAAAATAATCAAGAATAAACACACACACAAAAATGGAAGAAAACAAAAAATCAAGAATCATAAGCAAACCGGCTTGTGATCATTTTTAGTTTTTACATCAAATAGTAAACCTAATTCATCATGGATCTTCATACAGTCGAATTCAAGAAAAAAAAACATGGATTTTATATATATATATGTGTGCATCTTGATTTAAGCGTCATCATATGTGCATGAAGAATCGACATGTATTCTATATGGTTTTAGGTTTATGACTCATGAGATCCAATTTTCCAAATTTTCAATCTTCAGGTCAAATACAATTAACTCAAAAAGTCAAAGAAATTCGAAAATGCTAAAAATCAAGATGTGATCTGGTGAGATTTATATAAACTCTTATACAAGAGAGCATTAAGTAGGAGAGAAAAGAAGGTAAGAACCTGATGATGATGAAGGAGAAGAATCTGGAAGTCGTTGTAGTTCTCTCAGACGTTTAATGTTACTACTAGTAGTAAAGAGTGGTTGCGGTTGCCTTTGGTGTTGGTGTTGTTGGTGATGAGATCTTCGATAGGCAGGAACCCAAGTGCTCTTGATGTGAGTTTGGCAATGAAAGGCTTTGGATTTGCAGCACGTTCTGCATCTCATATACACACACTCTTTCTTGGCTTGATTCCCACAGTCTTCACACCTTCTCCCCATTATCATCATCATCACCTCTTCCTTAACACCATATATATATATATTATGTACATATAATTATCAGGAGAGGCCTTGCTCTCTTGGTTTTGTTTTTTAAAACGTTTTTATTTTCTTTTTATAAATAAATGGTATTTTTGTTTTTTATTTATTAGGTTCCATTGGTAACTAAAGTTTAGGCTTTTAGCACTCTCTATCTTTTGTGCATAGAAACCACATTATGAAATTCAACTAAAAAAAACTAAAACATCCATAACGTTACAATAAGATTACTAGCTCATGCAATGATTTGTTTAGTAGCAATTAAAAGCTTTTGGGGTTTTCTCTACCTATTTACAACAATGACATAATTCTATTTGGTTATTATACTCATGTATCTATGCCACATATCTTAATTATAATGATGGGTGGGAAACTTTTTTTTTTTTTTTTTTGGTT
>NC_025700.1:22102619-22120579 GCF_000633955.1 Camelina sativa | reverse complement strand
ATTGTGGTTTTCACATTTTTTCAACTCGATTGCAAAATATTTTATATGCAGAATCATGTTCTTATATAATCCATCCACCATATAGAAATAACATAAGAAAATATATGTGAGAGTTGTTGCCGAACGTTGTTGAGTTGTTTTCCAACTCTTTCCTAAAATGAGAAGAGAACTTTGAAGGCCGACGAAAGGACAATAAAACAGAGAGAAGCATTGTCCTTCTAAATGTAATGGACAACAAAAATTCCAAGAAACAAGAAACAAAAGTACTGTAGTTATATAACTTTGGCAAACAAATTATTTTGTATTTTATGGTCTACTGATGTCAGAGGACCTCAGGAGGAACCTCTCCAAGATATAATTCTGAGTATATATGTCACCGTAATTGAGACGGAGAGCATAGCAAACCAGATGCATCTGCACCAATAACTGCAAGATCGCAGACCGCGCAGATGTTTCCTTCCTGGCTTGGTACAAACCAGGCTGTACAGTACGGACAAGAAACGCGTTTATGTCCTCTGTATATCGGGACATAAGTGGACCCGCATATCACAAACGGGTTTCTATAGTCGTAGTTAAGATTGGTCGCATCTGTCATGTTGCCTCGGCAGGCTTGCTCAACTTTTATAGCCATCATATTATGGCTCTCCACAGCTGAGTGTGTGTCCAGATATCTAGTGGCGAAGATACAAGCTGTTGCAAAGTTCTCTGACCTGTAGCAGACGCTCATTGCAGTAATCAGCGCTAGGCGTACGTGAGGGATTCGGAGGTTGCAGTGAGTGAAGTAAGCCGCAAGCTCTTGCTGCCTCACTGGATCATCTGTCATTTCTCTCCTCTTGATCTCCATTCGAAGACCGAGAACATATTCTTTAACATTGTAGATCAGTTCATTGACGCAATCAACGTCTTCTCTTGACTCGACTACCACCAATGGGATGGTTTGGAGAATAGAGAGAAAGACACCGAGAGCCTCAGTTAATTTCCCAGCTGTTGTGAACCTGTAACCGGTATTGAACTTCTCTTGTAGCTGAGAGAAGTTAAAAACAAGAGCTGGCGGGCCACGGACGTTAGGACTGGAAGACTCGCTCCATCCACGCTCAATGGAAAGAGGAACCACAGGAGATGAAGAAAAGGCACGGAGATAGCTATGGCTCCCAATGAAAAGATCAAGAAACATCGATTTTAAAGGCGCAAAGTTCCTAATGTCAAGCTGTCTGTGGAGCAAACGCATTGCAGTGTCGAAGCTTCCTGCTGCAGCCTCCTCAGCAGCAAGGGAAGATTTCTGGCTCCAAATCTGACTTACGGGCATACCTTGAGTAGGTGTCACAAATACCGATGAATGAGCGTTAGCAGAGGCTTTAGGAGTGTCAAGCTCTGGTAGGAGCTCCAAGTCTTCAAGTCTCCCCCATCCACCTTCTTCGTCGTCTTCGTCAGCTGCTTCTTCACCATCCAATATGGCTTCGATGTCAAGTCTCTCACCCCAATCTCCTTCACCTTCTTCCTCTTCATCACCAGCCCCTCCTCTGTTTGCACTCTCAAGCCCTCCTTCAAAAATTCCTTTCATCACCCTCAGAAGTGGCCAATCACCACCACACATGATGGGAGTTTGAGGCATTAGAAGCGATGGAGTTTTCCCTTCAGGCAAAGAGGGCACGTTGTCTCCTAGCTCAGTTGCCAGCCGCTCAGCAACATCATTTAAACCATGAACCGAAGCTGTGATATAGGCTAGAGGCAAATGACCCGCATTCTCTAGTATCTTAACACGCTCCTTAACATCTCCTAGGTAGAGAGCATTGTGAAACTGACCCATTACATTGTTCTTCACCTCAGCAATCTTCATTAACTTTGATAGCTTGTCTAAATTGCCAGTAATGAGATAAAGAAAAGATAACCTCTCAAAGTTCTTTGTTTGCTGGTACGCAAACTCAACAATTCTAGAGTTTCCTTGACGAAGAGCCTCCACTCCGAGTCTATACCAGTGGTCTTTCTCATTAATCTCTGTAGCGGATGCAACAGCAACACTGATGTTTCCACTTTCAAGAGCCAAATTGAATCGAATCCTCTCGTCTTCAACAAAGTGGAGGGCAACTTCAGGAAATCCTTTCTGCTGAAGATAAGCAATCATAGCCTGTCCACATAGCTGGGAGTTCTTTATCATGCTCATGACGTGATCATATTTCTTTCTCAGCAATGCAAGCTTGAAAATGTACTCAGTTGCATTAATGGTGATAGCCCTGTTTTTCCCATCCCGGTCCAAGCAAAAGATTGTATTTCCAGAAACCTTGGTGATATAGATTGGGACATCCAGGGTTTGGATGATTCCACTATCTCCATTAGGAAGACAGTACTTGATGTGGTTCAGAGTTGTGTAGATGAAGACACCATTGTCGTCCCAGGCTCCACTTTTCACACGTATTGTCTCATTAAGCGTGCACTGGAGGACAAGCTTCTTGCTTGCAATAATGATAGTATGTTTACTGAGCAAAGCAACACTCTCCATGTCGTTAGACCAAACAACGTACCTAACAAAAGGTGTCTGAAGCTCACCAAGAACAAGCCTTTGTTGAAGGTCAAATATAACCACTTTATCCTCAGATCTACAAAGCAAATTTCGAGTCCCAGCATAAAAGATAGCATCTGTGGGAATAGGCAAAGGAATCTGTTTAACCACCTCATTCTTTAGATTCTTCACTAGCACCTGGCCGGTGCTTTTCTCAAGAACAGCAAACCGATTGCGAGCAATGAACACCGCAGAACCCCCTGTCCCCCTCTTGGCATCTTGCACAACGTCACTCCTCCCAACGCTATCTTTCGGTATGATGTACAACTCGTAAGAACCACCATCCAGATCTGAGCAGATTAGGACTGCATTTTCTGTCGGACTGTACGATAAAGTCCTATAACTTTGTTTCAAGCTTGGGGTAAGACGAGGCCGTATAGGAATAAATTGGGAATATGTTTGAGTTGAATACTCATAGCGCCGCAAAAATCTAGCCTTGGCATAGCATAAAGAATCACCACTCAAAGCAAATGCAGGACGTTCTCTCTCAAGTTTGAAGACAATCATACCATTGTCATGTCCCGCTGCCAGCAAATTAATCTCAGGGTGAACTGCAAGAATCCAGAATCGATCATGTTCACGGCGAAAGACTTGGATTGCAGTTCCCTCGTCACCATCCCAGGTACGGATGCTCTTATCCTCAGAGCTTGACACAATTATGTCCTGTTTTGGATGGAACATAACGGATGTAACATTATTCATATGACCTCGCCATGTACCCCACGGATCCGAAGTTCTGAGATCTGCAATAAAGTTGAAGAGAACGCAATACTACCTTAACTCCAATAAGGCATACACAAATTTTACAAACAAGTATGTCACTAACGATTGATAGCAGATAAGTTTTGGAAGCAGAAACGTATAACATAAAAATGAGTTACCATTCATACGCCAGACCTTGACTTCGCAGTCATCTGCAGCGGAGACGATAAGACGACGGTCGGGGTGAAAAGCAGCCCAGTTCACACCTCTCTCATGAGCTTTAACGACGTATTTGACAGTAGAAGCAACACCACCAGCAGGAGACTCTGTCATCCGCCTAAGAGCACCAATATTCCAAACACGAACAGTCTTATCTGAGGAAGCTGATAAGACTAAGTATTCTTCTGGGTGGAAAGAAGCACACATGACATAGTGATTGTGACCAGTCAAGACAGACACACAAGTCCGGGATTTCCAGTTCCAAATGCGGATAGTCTTATCGTCACTGGCACTCACAATCCATGGGTGCTCGTGATGGAACTGAACCGTGCGGATATGATCATGATGGCCAAGAGGAGTGAAAAGACACCTCCGTGTTTCGTAGTTCCAAACTTTAATCTTGTAATCATCCCCTGCAAGATTACGATGTTAGACAAGAAACTTTAATCTTGTAATGTAATGAAGAAGAATGCAAAGCCTCTTCCTTTTACAATATCAACCAAACCAAAATTGCAAAGCCTCTTCCTTTTACAATATTAAGATACTAGACAAAGCATTAAGACTTCTTTTTCAACGTCAATGAGAGAAATCGAACAAGGAAGAAACTTTATGTTAAATTCTAGATGAACAGAAGAAAGCATATATATGTATACCTCCGGAGACGAATAGAGGCTGAGAAGTGTGAAAATGAACACCACGAACAGGTCCTTCGTGCTCGTTAAAACTATCGATCAAAGTACCCATATGATAATCCCAGAGCTGGATCACACCACTATGCAAACTGGAGAGAATCCATGGCCTTTTAGAGTGAAAGCTTAGACCTTTAACTCTGTCACTCTTGGTCTCGAACTTGGTCAACATAATCTCCGATAACGAAACAGAAACAAACTCTACATAAACCAAATTCACATATAGAATATGAACAATTTATTTAACTCAAAAAACAAGAAAAAAAACACGCAAACTAATCCATATATGATATTGCAGATAGATCAAATTGCAGCACTAGAGTTAGATTGAAACATAGAGTTGAATAGTAAGTTAGAAAAAAACTTATGATCAGCAGCGTTACCGGAGAGAGAAGCTAAGGGTTTTAGAATGATGAGAATAAGAAGATGAGTTCAACTTTGAATCCTCCTATCGCAACTGGGATTTGGGACAAAGATGAAGTTTATAAAGAAGTGAACACTAAATAACGGACTCATTGGTCTAATGATGCCACATGTTATTTTTTTCATCCATTTCTTAGGAATTATAATAATTTTCATTAGATTCTTTTGACCAAAAAAAAATATATATAAGGTTACCTTTTCTCACTCCTCGTGCTGCCACATCAGCAACTCATTCTTTTTATTTGGGCCTAATCCTAAACACTAATCCACTATATAGCTTCTAATCTATTCATTCATAACACTTTAAAAACCCATATTAAACCCAAATGTTTTAAATAAATTAACATTTTAAAATAGTAAAATAATACTATTGATTTATTTTAGTAATAATATTATTATTCAAATTTTAACCAAAAATGATCATATTCCAAAATTTAGAATGGATTAATAAGTTTTAAAATATAAGTAAGATTTTAATGCATGGTGGAGTAAAAATAATAATTTATGTAATTGTATTTATAAAATTCTAAACATAAAAATAAATTGAAGTGAAACATTAGTTTCTAAGGAACAATTTCACGTATAGAAAAATAAAAGATTAATTACTCAACTCAACTTAAAAATTTTGATCTAAAACGAAGACATTGTAAGGGTCACAAAATTTTTTTTTTTGGAAAAAACTATGAAACAGAATCTTGAAAAATTAATTCATCTAAAAAAAACACAAAATCAATGGTCACAAAATAAAGAAAAAATGATATGTAAGTCGTTACAAAAAAAGTGACATGTATAGCATATCTCAGAGTGCATATTATCAACCGGAGCTACAATTCTGTAACATGATAAAAAATAAAATATAAAACAGGCTTGAGATTTTATCAATTTATGATCAAATGCTTTTAACCAAAAAAATTGCCAGAAATAACATGTTATTAAAGTATTCCATGTTTTTTTTAGAAGACGAAGGTAAGGTTACATCACAAAATTAACATATGAAAATAACATATGAGGGTTTTAGACATATATGTAACTTGGATTAGTGAACGGATGTCGGGTTTAATCATTTCACCATTTAAGCATTCTTGACTTGGTCGGAAATTCTATTATGGCAGGTGATGCATTTGGATAACTCCGTTGTAGCGACATAACATTAAAAATATTCATGAAACTTTGGATATTTGCATTTAATGTGGAATATCGATATGTTTACATGATCTCTATAATTAGGTCAATGATCGACCTTTGGCGTTAGGTCAATGATCTCTATAATTAGGTCAATGATCTCTATAATGTGGAATATCGTTAGAAATTTTAAATTGATGTTTTCATTGGATATAAATATGGAATGTACTCTTCGAGGGAGATTCTTAAGTCATTTTTTGTTACTACGTGATATATTATTGATTTACCAGAAAAACATTATTGCGACACTAGACAATATATATATTATATATATAGATTAGTAAAGTAAGTATGACTTTTATTTGGATTTATCTTTTAAACTTCAAATGATTAATTATATTTATATTTAATGACTCTTATTCCTAAAATTATTTAAATTAAAATCCCTCTCAAATAAATATAACAAATAAACATTATCTTCAATAATATATATGTTGTATGTTACTTAGTAAAATAAGTTTAATGTTAATATAGATTTATACTTAAAAATTTCAATAAATATATTTGAACTCAACAATTTATATTGATAAAAAATATTTTAAATTAAAATCCCGCGCGTGCGCGGGGTTAAAATTCTAGTAAAATATAAAGTTAACTTTTCACACTTCTCCTTACTCCACATTAGCATCCACCTAATCAATCTTTTTTTTTTGCATAAAAAAAAAACTATTTTTAATATTCATTCATTGCATATTTATTACTTATAATTAATAATAGTTAAAATAAATAAAAAATTAATTAAATTTTAATATAGTATAAACAATAATATAATTTTTAAGTAAATAATAAAAATAATAACTATCTAAAAATGAAATAAGTAAAATAAATGAAAATTTTAAAATAGTAAATAATACTATAAATTTGTTTTAGTAATAGTGTTATTATTAAAATTATAACCAAAAAAATGATTATATTTCAAAATTTAGAATGGGTTAATAGTTTCAGAATGTAAGTAAGATTTTAATGCATGGTGGAGTAAAAAAACAAGTTATGTAATTATAAAAATCTAAAAATAAAAATAAAATTGAAGTGAAACATTTGTTTCGAAGAAACATATACCATAAAGATTTCTTATTAAATTTTACTTATAATAAAGAAAAGATCAATTACTTAACTTAAAAGTTTTGATCTAAAACAAAGACATTGTAAGGACCATACTTTTTTTTTTGGGAAAACTATGAAAAAGAATTTTGAAAAAATAATCTATCTAAAAAAACAAAATCAATGGTGAGGAAATATAGAAAAAACGATATGTAAGCCGTTACAAAAAGTGGCATGTGATTTGTGAAGCATATCTCATAAAGTATATTATCAATTGGAGCTACAATTTTATAACATGATAGAAAACATATATAACAAATATAACATATATATATATATATTATCAAATGCTTTTAACCCAAAACATAGGCAAAAACAACATATTCAAAGTACACTATGTTTTTTTTGAGAAGACGAAGCTGGGGTTGCATCACAAAATTAACATCTGCAAATAACATATGAGATTTTAGAAAAATATATAACTTGGATTAATGAATATATATTCATTGTGGGGTTTAAACGTTATCATTTAAGCATTCTTGACTTTGTCGGAAATTTTATTATGGCAGATGATGCATTTGGACAACCTCATTGTAGCGACATAGCTCTAAAACTGTTCATGAAACTTTGTATATTCGCATTTAATGTAGGATATCGATATGTTTAAATGGTCTCTATAATTAGGTCAACGATCGATATTGACGTTAGAATTTTTTAAATTATGTTTTCATGGGATATGAATATGGAATGAACTCTTTTAAAGATAAAATGTCAGAAGATTGTCGACAATATCATTGCAACACTAGACAGTATATGTTATATATAGATTAGTAAAATAAGTATAACATTTATATAGATTTCTTTTTTAATCTTCAAATTCATATTCAATGATTCTTACTGATAAAAAAATTTAACTAAAATCTCACCTAAAATCGCAAATAGATATAACAAATAAATATTATCTTCAAAAATATATATATGTTGTATATTACTGAGTAAAGTAAGTTTAATATTTATTTAGATTTATACTCAAAAATTGAAATGATTATATTTGAGCTCAACAAATTTTATGATAGGAAATATTTGAAAGTAAAATCCCGCGCGTGCGCGGGTACAAATTCTAGTAGTCTTAAAAAATAAAAATCTTCCTTTTCTGAAAATTTAAACAACTGTATTATATGATAAGGTTTTTAGTTGATCCGAACCAAACCAGATAACAGAATAAAACCCAAAGATTGTTAAAACCCAAACAAAAACCAAAATGAACCAAACCGAAACACATCTATTGAGATTTGAACTTGCATATATCATCATCATCTATTCATCTGTATCTATACCATTAGTTCCTAACAAGTTTGTTATATCGTTTCGTGTTTGGGACGACAACTTGAGATTCGTCGAACGACTATTAACTCAGATATGGATGGTGTTCAATGTTCATAATCGAACTCAGTTTTGTGGAAAGCAGTTTGACCACTGAGGGAGTAGACATATAAATCTTATCATTCATTCATTTTTGTGCCGGAGGACGGTTCCAAGACATGACTGGCATAAATATCGCGGTCATGTTTAGCTAGGAGGTGTTTTGTTTCATAATTATAAGCACAACGGGAAATTTACCCCCAAAACAATGGAAACAAAAAGATTACGTCTATATTTCTCATCATAGTGATCGAGTTTAGAATCCAATAGGCCTAAATGAAATTGTCCTGAGAATGTAAAATATAAAATCAAACAAAAAGAAATATAACGCAAGAAGATAAAGGTTCTCATGCTGTTGTTACTAATATAAGAAACAACTTAAAAGAGTAGCAGAAGGCGCAGCAGAACAAATTCACAAACCTGACTTTTTTTTAAGTAGACATCACAAACACCAAAAGCTCAACACTCTCTTCTTCCATAAAAAAAAGAGCATCTCGTACTTACCTCACGATTGAAGCACATAATATCAATCTTACTTATTCACCGGACGGACTTGAGAAGCCGAGCATAAACAAACCAGGTGCGTCTGCGCCAATGACTGAAAGATCACAAACCGTGCAGATGTTACCTTCCTGGCTTGGTACAAACCGGGCAGTGCAGTAAGGACATGAAACGTCTTTCTGCCCTCTGTAGATTGGCACATAAGTCGACCCGCATATCACAAAAGGGTTTCTATAGTCGTAGTTAAGCGTGGTTGCATCTGTCATGCCTAGCTTAACTTTTTCAGCTTGCTAAATTTTTTCTTCCTGGCTCTCAATAGATGGGTTTGTAGCCAAGTATTCTTCGGCAAAGTGAGCAGCAGTAGCTTTGTTGTTTGACTTGTAGCATTCGGTCATTGCACGATAGTACGCAATCCGTCGGTGAGGCGTTTGGAGTTTACACTCAGCGAAGTAAGCAGCGAGCTCTTGCTGCCTCACCGGATCAACTTTCATCTCTCTCCTCTTGAGCTCCATTTGAAGACCGAGGACATATTCTTTTACATGTATGACCAGTTCCTTAACGTCGTCGACTTCTCTGCTTGACTCGACTACCACCAATGGGATGGTTTGGAGAATAGAGAGGAAGACACGGAGAGCCTCAGTTAATTTGTTAGCTGTTGTAGCTTTGTAACCGGATTTGAGCTTCTCTTGTAGCTGATAGAATTCAAAAATAAGAGCTGGACGNAAGAGCTGGCCGGCCACGGACGTCAGGACTGGAGGACTCGCTCCATCCACGCTCAATCGCAAGAGGAACCACAGGAGATGAAGAAAAGGCACGGAGATAGCTATGGCTCCCACTGAAAAGATCAAGAAACTTGGATTTTAAAGGCGCAAAGTTCTTAATGCCAAGCTGTGTGTGGAGCAAACGCATTGCAGTGTCGAAGTTTCCTGCTGCAGCCTGCTCAGCAGCAAGGAGCGGATTCTGGCTCCAAATCTGACTTACGGGCATACCTTGAGTAGGTGTCACAAAAACCGATGAACGAGCGTTAGCAGAGGCTTTAGGAGTGTCAAGATCTGGTGGGAGCTCCAAGTCTTCAAGTCCCCCCCATCCACCATCCTCGTCGTCTTCGTCAGCTGCTTCTTCACCATCCAATATGGCTTCGATGTCTCTGTTCTCCATTCCATCAACATTGACCATGTCAAGTTCCTCACCCCAATCTCCTTCAACATCTTCTTCTTCTTCTTCATCAACAGCCCCTCCTCTGTTTGCACTCTCAAGCCCTCCATCAAATATTCCTTTCATCACCCTCAGAAGTGGCCAATCACCACCACACATGATGGGAGTTGGAGGCATTAGAAGCGATGGAGTTTTCCCTTCAGGCAAAGAGGGCACGTTGTCTCCTAGCTCAGTTGCCAGTCGCTCAGCAACATCATTTAAACCATGAACCGAAGCTGTGATATAGGCTAGAGGCAAATGACCCGCATTCTCTAGTATCTTAACACGCTCTTTAACATCTCCTAGGTAGAGAGCATTGTGAAACTGACCCATTACATTGTTCTTCACCTCAGCAATCTTCATTAACTTTGATAGCTTGTCTAAATTGCCAGTAATGAGATAAAGAAAAGATAACCTCTCAAAGTTCTTTGTTTGCTGGTAGGCAAACTCAACAATTCTAGAGTTTCCTTGACGAAGAGCCTCCACTCCGAGTCTATACCAGTGGTCTTTCTCATTAATCTCTGTAGCGGATGCAACAGCAACACTGATGTTTCCACTTTCAAGAGCCAAATTGAATCGAATCCTCTCGTCTTCAACAAAGTGGAGGGCAACTTCAGGAAATCCTATCTGCTGAAGATAAGCAATCATAGCCTGTCCACATAGCTGGGAGTCCTTTATCATGCTCATGACGTGATCATATTTCTTTCTCAGCAAGGCAAGCTTGAAAATGTATTCAGTTGCATTAATGGTGATAGCCCTGTTTTTCCCATCCCGGTCCAAGCAAAAGATTGTATTTCTAGAAACCTTGGTGATATAGATTGGGACATCCAGGGTTTGGATGATTCCACTATCTCCATTAGGAAGACAGTACTTGATGTGGTTCAGAGTTGTGTAAATGAAGACACCATTGTCGTCCCAGGCTCCACTTTTCACACGTATTGTCTCATGAAGCGTGCACTGGAGGACGAGCTTTTTGCTTGCAATAATGATAGTATGTTTACTGAGCAAAGCAACACTCTCCATATCGTTAGACCAAACAACGTACCTAACAAAAGGTGTCTGAAGCTCACCGAGAACAAGCATTTGTTGAAGGTCAAATATAACCACTTTATCCTCAGACCTACAAAGCAAATTTCGAGTCCCAGCATAAAAGATAGCATCTGTGGGAATAGGCAAAGAACTCTTTTTAACCACCTCATTCTTTAGATTCTTCACTAGCACCTGGCCGGTGCTTTTATCGAGAACAGCAAACCGATTGCGAGCAATGAACACCGCAGAACCCCCTGTCCCCTTCTTGGCATCTTGCACAACGTCACTCCTCCCAACGCTATCTTTCGGTATGATGTACAGCTCGTAAGAACCACCATCCAGATCTGAGCAGATTAGGACTGCATTTTCTGTGGGACTGTACGATAAAGTCCTAGGGCTTTGATTCAAGCTTGGGGTACCAGGACGCCGTATAGGAATAACTTGGGAATCTTTTTGAGTTGAATACTCATAGTACCGCAAAAATCTATCCTTGGCATAGAATAAAGAATCACCACTCAAAGCAAATGCAGGACGTTCTCTCTCAAGTTTGAAGACAATCATACCATTGTCATGTCCCGCTGCCAGCAAATTAATCTCAGGGTGAACTGCAAGAATCCAGAATCGATCATGCTCACGGCGAAAGGTTTGGATTCCAGTTTGCTTGGTAGCATCCCAGACACGGATGCTTTTATCCTCAGAGTTTGATACAATTATGTCCTGTTTTGCATGGAACATAACGGATGAAACGTTATTCATATGACCTCGCAATGTATCCACCTCCCAAGCTTTGGTTTCTGCAATAAAAATTGAAGGCATCAGTCAGTACCTCAGTGATTCATAAAATTTAACTTTATGTGAAAAAGAAGACATAAGAAATACCATTCATACGCCACAGCTTTACTTGGCGGTCATCAGCACCAGAGACAATGAGAGGAAGGGTAGGATGGAAAGAAGCCCAGTTTACTCCTCTATCATGACCTTCAAGGACGTACTTAACTATAGCATCAACCCCACCAAAAAGATCAGAATTCATCTGACTAAATCGCATGAGGTCGTCAGCAGGAGATGCAGACTTCTTCTTAAGAGCACCAATGTCCCAAACACGGACAGTCTGATCCAGTGATGCTGAGACAACAAGGTCTTCCTTAGGATGGAAAGAGGCACACATAACATAATGATTGTGGCCAGTCAACACGGAAATACAAGTCCGTGACTGCCAGTTACATATGCGGATAGTCTGATCATCACTAGCACTCACAATCCACGGGTTCTCGTGGTGAAATTGAACAGTGCGGATATAATCAAGATGCCCGAGAAGTGTGAAAAGACACCTGTGAGTTTTGTAGTTCCACACTTTAATCTTGTAATCATCCCCTGCAAACACCCAACGTAATCAATGACATCAACTACATATGAGTAATGTTCTGGAAGTGCATTAGGATATATAACTGTAATGAAGAAGAAATCCCAAGCCATTTGCATTTATGTCCAAAGACAATACTATGCAACATGTACCATAAGATCTACTTTTAGTGTGTACTAGGCTCAATCCGCAAGAGAGAAGGGAAAGAGCTTGCACTTCAGAAAGTCTGGCGGTATCCCATTTGAACCAGTAGTGCTACATATCTCCTCAAAATTCTCGATGTGGTCCATCGGAATCTCAGCTGGGAGACCGTGAAATAGGTGCTGCTTCACTAGAGAGATCATCTGTGGCTTGATCTCAAAATCTTGTCTTGGGATGGTGGGAGGAACAATCGCCGCTCGGTTGGTGTAGAACACATGCGGGTTGTCCTTGTCCCCAATGGACGGTTGTGGCGGCGCGGCTCTTTCGTGTTGAGCACGGAGCAACTGCCCCAACTGTTGTCGAAGTTGCTGCAACTCGGCAGCCATATCCTCATTGTTTCTGTTGTCACCCATGTTGACGGATTGAAACTTTCTGTTCTTGCGGTTTGTTCTTTCTGCCAAAGAGAGCTCTGCGGCTGACAAAGCAACTAGTTCTTCGGTGTTGTTTCTTCTTGTAGATCTTCTTGACATGCACCTGAAACACACGCAAAGAAGAAGCAGAAAGACAAATCAGTAAGGTCTTAGTCTAGTAATTTCGCCGAAAACCAAAGGTAAAAATTTGGTCCCCGGCAACGGCGCCAAAAACTTGATACACAGAGTTTTAAACCCTATTTTCCTACTGCAAGTGCACAGCAAAGAAGTAGTACTTAGGGGTCGAATCCCACGAAGACCAAGTTTTACTCTATGGTTCTATTGGTTCAATTTCAAGCTAAGACAATTCAAAGTTGGGTTTGTTTGGTAACAGTAACGCGATTAAAACGGTATAAAAAGGCAATAAGCAAAACACTAGATCAGGGGTAATTCTCGGGAATTTCAGAGATAGCAACTAAACAACTATTCAGGGCATAGATTAAGTACCAGTCTAGAACTCAAACATAAATATAAACTGATCCACTGTCGTGGTATCAATAACTCTATCTGATCGATTCTGTGCGGAAACGCGGAGCACGTGCTCAGACATCCGGAGCACATGCTCGGCGGTCCATAAACCCTAAACTGTCGTTTGAGCCCAGAATCGCAGACAAGCATTAAAGAACAGGAATGATAAGTTCACAAATCACCTACACATCAACTTTCGCAGGTCTAGGATAATTTGCCCACTAATGTCTTTTCTAGCAACCTATTACACTTTTGATGAATAGATAAACCTAGAATCATAGATTGGGTGATCAAATCAACCTAAGCATTAAGTCTAACAATAGTGAAGACAATCGATTATATAAAGCCCTATTTGTGTTCTGTTGCTAACCCATGAAACCCCTTTTGAAACCCCTAATCTAGCAAAGAAAACTACTCAGACATAGAGAAATGAATCATAGCAAAAGATGAGAAATTCAATGACATAAAAATAAAAAGGGTTCAGAGAATGCTTCACAAGGTAGCCGCCCTTCTCCCTCTCACAAAAGCGTCGCTCAAAAACAAAAGAAAAGGTATCTTATCTCTCATAAAAACCCTAGGTTAAATAGCATACAAGTAGAGAAAAATAAGGAAAGATTCCAAATTCAAATCTCCCTATTAAAAAGCGATCTCAACCCTCTTTCTCTCACAAAGGATCGCCTAAAATAAGGGGAATTAGGCAGGGAATCGGCGCCTAGATGCTTGCCACGTGTCGTCATGAAACCGTAGAGTTAGGAGCATGTGCTCGGAAATCGGGAGCATGTGCTCCTGGGTCTAAAATCAGCTTTTCTGCTCTAATTCAACTCCTTTCTGCTCCGATTGCTCATGCTGTTCCAATCCTTGCTTTTAGCTTCCTAGCCTCTTATTATAACCTGAAAAGGACTCAAACAACTACAAAACTATCAAATGAACGGGGTCAAAGTGAGTCAAAACCGTAACATATCAATGTTATCATATAAAACACAAGTTTTTTTAATCCTTTATGGTATAAAACACAAGTCATCTGAATAATTAAGTCTTGCCATATCATATATATATTTTTTTATCCTTTATCGTATAAAACACAAGTCATCCAGCCAATTAATTCTTGCCACATCAGATTTTTTTTTCTAATCCTTTACATATAAAACACAAGTCATCCAGCCAATTAAGTCTTGCCACATCATATATATATTTTTTTATCCTTTATCATATAAAACACAAGTCATCCGGCCAAATTAAGTATTGCCACATCAGATTTTTTTTCTCTAATCCTTTACATATAAAACACAATTCATCCAGCCAATTAAGTCTTGCCACATCAGATTTTTTTTTCTACTCCTTTATTTTATTATTTTATAAGACACAAGTCATCTGGCCAATTAAGTCTTGCCACATTAGATTTTTGTTTTTTCTAATCCTTTATCATATAAACACAAGTCATCTAGCCAATTAGTCCTGTCACATCCGATTTTTGTTTTTTTAATTTAAACAAAAAACAAACAAAAAAATCTTTTACCCCAAATTGGAAAAAGAATAAAAAACAAGAAAAAAAAAACTGAACCAAATTAAAGGTTCCCCACGATCTCAATTCTTTGTTGCCACGATCGTCTAAAAAACTTCTCAAACTCTTTCATCAACTGACCTTCAAATCAATATATATATATATCAAAATCAAGCTTTCACTAACATTTCATTCTTTCTTTGGTCCTTTGCAGCCTGTTCGTCAAAGGTTTTATTCAAAATGCTCAGAGACAGACCTCATCAAGACCAATGTCATCGGATCATAGGCAACCGGTAGTAGAAAAGAGAAAGTTTCACGTGACATCGCCACCCCGAATGATACCAAAACAATCAGTGCCTAACTCGAAACACCAAGTATCATGATCGTGATCATGATCTTTCACATCTCTCTCTTATGTATTTTCTCTAGCAGGACACAAATTTTTCAAGTAATATGCACAAATGATGAGTAAACCAGCGCCCAACATGCTGCAATAAGTTCAGAGGATGAAGAAGCTTTCAACATGCTTAGATATTTGTTGTAAGTACTACTCTTCCTACTCTCAAATCCATTACTAATATGTCTCCTGATACTTATATGGGTTTTATGTTTCCATTTCAGACCCAGCAAGCGTTTTTCTAGGTACGACGATGATGACATAAACATGAAAGCAGGCTTTGAAGATATCCAAAAGGAAGAGAGATGAAGGTACATAAGTATTCTGATTTTCATTAATTTGTTTGTTTGATATTCCTTAACGATTCATGTGGAATTGTTTAAATGTAGTGCAAGAATCGCAAGGGAGAAAGATGAAAGAGAACTTCAACTCTTAGAGGAAGAAGAAAGGAGAGAAAGATTGCGAAAGAATGGAAGATGAGCCGTTAACAAACAAAAAAAGTTGAAAGAATCTTGCTATTTTGTCTTCTTTTAAGACTTCATATTTTTTTTTGGTACTCAAAAATGCCCCTTTTTCAATGCCTCTTTTTTTTTAATACATTTTCATGTTGACTATTTTTAAAACGACCCCTTTTATGTTTAAAATGACAAAATTACCTTTTCTTTGAGTGAAAGCAAAAATGTACAGTCATCAAAATCGAAAAACATTTCTCGCCAAAAAATAAAAAAATTTCCCGCTAAAAAATGAAAAAAAAATTCAGCCAAAATCGAAAAAAAATTCCGTCAAAAACAAAAAAAAGCCCGCCAAAATGTTTTTTCCCGCCAAAATTTTTGAAATTTATATTTTATAAAAAATTGTAAACGCTTTTTAAAACCTTGTAAAGGCTTTTAAAAATAAAAACCTTGTAAAAACGTTTACAAAATGTTTAAAAACCTTTTAAAAACCTTGTAAACGCTTTTAAAATTAAAAACCTTGTAAAAGCGTTTACAAGGTGTTTAAAAACCTTGTAAAACAGTTTTTACAAGGTGTTTAAAAAATTTTTAAAAACCTTTTTAAAAATATTTTGAAAACTTTTTGAAAACCTTTTAAAAACTTTGTAAATTTTTTTTTGCGGGAAAATTTTTGGCGGAAAACTTTTTTGTCGAAAATTTTTGGTGGGAATTTTTTTCGTAAATCTTTTGGCGGGAAAATATGTCAGAAATTTTTTTGACGGGAAAATTATGTTTTCCTTTTTATTGAATAAAACATTTTTCATTTAAGGGTAAAATGGTCATTAAAAATTAAAAAGGACAAAAATTAAAATGACCAAATAATGAAGTATTTTTGAAAAAAATATATCAAAAAAAAGTAATTTTAACAAATTCATTTTTTTTTAGTATTCCCCTCATTTAAATCTCTTTGA
This sequence comes from Camelina sativa, assembly GCF_000633955.1. NCBI lineage: Eukaryota > Viridiplantae > Streptophyta > Magnoliopsida > Brassicales > Brassicaceae > Camelina > Camelina sativa. The sequence continues at coordinate 22,103,878 of NC_025700.1, read as the reverse complement.
CCACTTGAGGAAAAAGAGAGTTTTAATTAATCTCTGAATTGAATCTTTATTCAATTGAATCTCTAAATTTTGCGAAGTAGTAAAAGACAACTAAAATTTGGCTAGAAAAGAGCAACTAAAATTCTTTTATTTGTTAAGAGCAGTGTTTGTGTTTTTGAAAAGATAAACACATAAAAAATCAATTATGTACTTACAATTCGTGTAGTATTGTTTAGTTGTTTATTTTTATTAAAATCATACGAATCTTATTCTCTCCATTTATATATGAGAGTATTAATAACAGTAAAATTATATTTTAGAAATTAAAATAATATGAGCTTATGTGCCTACTAAAAAAAAGGGATGATTGGAAAATTGGAAGGCTAAGCATAATCGTTGTTGGGTCTTTTTCTTTTCTGATTTGCTCCACAAAATTACCAACTTTATTTTCTCATTTTAACGTTGCTATAAAAAATGACTTCACAAAATACATTTACTTTTAACACAAAAATTTGCTAACATTCAACCAATAAATTATATTGTAAACTACTTAAAAGTTAAAACTATATTACTTATTACAAATTAATATGTAGTTATATATTATTTAACCACAAATAATAATTCGTGCGTATGCACGGGTCAAATTACTAGAAACAGAATAAAACCCAAACAAAAACCAAAATGAACCAAACCAAAACACATCTAACATGAGATTTGAACTTGTATATATCATCATTATCATCTGTATCTATATCATTAGTTTTTAACAAGTTTGGTATATCGTTTAGTGTTTGGGACGATAACTTGAGATTCGTCGAACTCAGATATGGATCGTGTTCAATGTTCATAATAGAACTCAGTTTTGTGGAAAGCAGTTTGACCACTGGGGGAGTAGACATAACTCTTTATCATTTGTGTGCCCGGAGGACGGTCCATGACATGACTGGCATAACTATCGCGGTCATGTTTAGGTAGGAAGTGTTTTGTTTCATTATCATAAGCACAACTGGAAATTTACCCCCAAAACAATGGAAACAAAACAAAAAAGATTACGTCTATATTTCTCATCATAGTGATCGAGTTTGGAATCCAATAAGGCCTAAATGAAATTGTCATGAGAATGTAAAATATAAAAAGAAAAAGGTTCTCATGCTGTTGTTACTAATATAAGAAACAACTTAAAAGAGTAGCAGAAGGCGCAGCAGAAAAAATTCACAAACCTGATTTTTTTTAAGTAGACATCACAAACACCAAAAGCTCAACACTCTCTTCTTCCATAA
>NC_025700.1:22069327-22100413 GCF_000633955.1 Camelina sativa | reverse complement strand
CTCAACAATTCTAGAGTTTCCTTGACGAAGAGCCTCCACTCCGAGTCTATACCAGTGGTCTTTCTCATTAATCTCTGTAGCGGATGCAACAGCAACACTGATGTTTCCACTTTCAAGAGCCAAATTGAATCGAATCCTCTCGTCTTCAACAAAGTGGAGGGCAACTTCAGGAAATCCTTTCTGCTGAAGATAAGCAATCATAGCCTGTCCACATAGCTGGGAGTTCTTTATCATGCTCATGACGTGATCATATTTCTTTCTCAGCAGTGCAAGCTTGAAAATGTACTCAGTTGCATTAATAGTGATAGCCCTGTTCNTTGCACTCTCAAGCCCTCCTTCAAATATTCCTTTCATCACCCTCAGAAGTGGCCAATCACCACCACACATGATGGGAGTTGGAGGCATTAGAAGCGATGGAGTTTTCCCTTCAGGCAAAGAGGGCACGTTGTCTCCTAGCTCAGTTGCCAGTCGCTCAGCAACATCATTTAAACCATGAACCGAAGCTGTGATATAGGCTAGAGGCAAATGACCCGCATTCTCTAGTATCTTAACACGCTCTTTAACATCTCCTAGGTAGAGAGCATTGTGAAACTGACCCATTACATTGTTCTTCACCTCAGCAATCTTCATTAACTTTGATAGCTTGTCTAAATTGCCAGTAATGAGATAAAGAAAAGATAACCTCTCAAAGTTCTTTGTTTGCTGGTAGGCAAACTCAACAATTCTAGAGTTTCCTTGACGAAGAGCCTCCACTCCGAGTCTATACCAGTGGTCTTTCTCATTAATCTCTGTAGCGGATGCAACAGCAACACTGATGTTTCCACTTTCAAGAGCCAAATTGAATCGAATCCTCTCGTCTTCAACAAAGTGGAGGGCAACTTCAGGAAATCCTTTCTGCTGAAGATAAGCAATCATGGCCTGTCCACATAGCTGGGAGTCCTTTATCATGCTCATGACGTGATCATATTTCTTTCTCAGCAATGCAAGCTTGAAAATGTACTCAGTTGCATTAATGGTGATAGCCCTGTTTTTCCCATCCCGGTCCAAGCAAAAGATTGTATTTCCAGAAACCTTGGTGATATAGATTGGGACATCTAGGGTTTGGATGATTCCACTATCTCCATTAGGAAGACAGTACTTGATGTGGTTCAGAGTTGTGTAAATGAAGACACCATTGTCGTCCCAGGCTCCACTTTTCACACGTATTGTCTCATGAAGCGTGCACTGGAGGACGAGCTTTTTGCTTGCAATAATGATAGTATGTTTACTGAGCAAAGCAACACTCTCCATATCGTTAGACCAAACAACGTACCTAACAAAAGGTGTCTGAAGCTCACCGAGAACAAGCCTTTGTTGAAGGTCAAATATAATCACTTTATCCTCAGATCTACAAAGCAAATTTCCAGACCCAGCATAAAAGATAGCATCTGTGGGAATAGGCAAATAACTCTTTTTAACCACCTCATTCTTTAGATTCTTCACTAGCACCTGGCCGGTGCTTTTCTCAAGAACAGCAAACCGATTGCGAGCAATGAACACCGCAGAACCCCCTGTCCCCCTCTTGGCATCTTGCACAACGTCACTCCTCCCAACGCTATCTTTCGGTATGATGTACAACTCGTACGAACCACCATCCAGATCTGAGCAGATTAGGACTGCATTTTCTGTCGGACTGTAGGATAAAGTCCTAGGACTTTGATTCAAGCTTGGGGTACCAGGACGCCGTATAGGAATAACTTGGGAATCTTTTTGAGTTGAATACTCATAGTACCGCAAAAATCTATCCTTGGCATAGAATAAAGAATCACCACTCAAAGCAAATGCAGGACGTTCTCTCTCAAGTTTGAAGACAATCATACCGTTGTCATGTCCCGCTGCCAGCAAATTAATCTCAGGGTGAACTGCAAGAATCCAGAATCGATCATGTTCACGGCGAAAGGTTTGGATTCCAGTTCGCTTGGTAGCATCCCAGACACGGATGCTTTTATCCTCAGAGTTTGATACAATGATGTCCTGTTTTGCATGGAACATAACGGATGAAACGTTATTCATATGACCTCGCAATGTATCCACCTCCCAAGCTTTGGTTTCTGCAATAAAAAAATTGAAGGCATCAGTACCTCAATAATGATTCATAAAATGTAACTTTATGTGAAAAAGAAGACATAAGAAATACCATTCATACGCCACAGCTTTACTTGGCGGTCATCAGCACCAGAGACAATGAGAGGAAGGGTAGGATGGAAAGAAGCCCAGTTTACTCCTCTATCATGACCTTCAAGGACGTACTTAACTATAGCGTCAACCCCACCAAAAAGATCAGAATTCATCTGACTAAATCGCATGAGGTCGTCAGCAGGAGATGCAGACTTCTTCTTAAGAGCACCAATGTCCCAAACACGGACAGTCTGATCCAGTGATGCTGAGACAACAAGGTCTTCCTTAGGATGGAAAGAGGCACACATAACATAATGATTGTGGCCAGTCAACACGGAAATACAAGTCCGTGACTGCCAGTTCCATATGCGGATAGTCTGATCATCACTAGCACTCACAATCCACGGGTTTTCGTGGTGAAATTGAACAGTGCGGATATAATCAAGATGCCCGAGAAGCGTGAAAAGACACCTGTGAGTTTTGTAGTTCCACACTTTAATCTTGTAATCATCCCCTGCAACACCCAACGTAATCAATGACATCAACTACATATGAGTAATGTTCTGGAAGTGCATTAGGATAACTGTAATGATGAAGAAATCCCAAGCCATTTGCAGTACTACAAGATCTGCTTTCAGTGTGTACTAGGTTCAATCAACTTAAACACAAATTAAAACTCTAGCTTGGACGACAAGAGCTCAAGTCATCCATCAAACCCAAGCTAGATCTAGAAACTGGCGACGCTAAGAGTTAATCAGATCGTGAAAATGTATCAAACAGGACTTGTTGGACCTAAAAAGAAAGCATACCTCCAGAGACGAATAAAGGCTGAGATTTGTGGAAATGAACACCACGAACAGGTCCTTCGTGCTCGTCAAATCTATCGATCAAAGTACCCATACGATAATCCCAGAGCTGGATCACACCACTGTGCAAACTGGCGAGAATCCATGGTCGTTGAGGGTGGAAACTCAGACCCTTAACTCGGTTACTCTTGGTCTCGAACTTGGTCAGCATATTCTTCACAGATTACGAAACAGAAACAAACTCTACACAAAAAAAAAAACCCAGATCACAGCGAATGAGAGAAATCACGGGAAAAAAATCAGTCCATCGAAACCGGGAAGAAAAAAAAAAAGTAATCGACGTCAAAATTTCAAACAGATCTAAGGAAACGAAGCAGTAAGATCCGCGAAATCGAGATTCGTAAAATGAAGAAGAAGGAGAAGAAATAGAAGATTCACCTCAGATCAGATCAGATCAGATCAGTTCACAAGGGGAAGCGATCAAGCACAGCTTCACGGTGACGATCAGTAGAATTACCAGAGAAGCGTAGATGCGAGAAGAAGAGAAACACACGAGGGATCTTCGAGAAGAAGACGGTGAGATTCAGTTTCGTGGGGTGTATAGATCTGAATCCCTCCGCTCAGTTATCTCTGTCTCCAATTCGCGTCTCCACTCCTAATTTAATTGTCATGATTTTTTTTTTTTTCTTTCTTATATATTTAATTTTTAATTTTATTTGGAAAGCATTTACTTCACTCTCTTTTTATTACAAACTAGTGTTTTAGGTCCGTACCTTGCCCAGCCTCAATTTGGCTGCAAATGCTCGCATAAAATTGAAAAAATGAGTTGAACAAAATTAAGTTGGAAAATATTCAACCCATTCATTTCCAAAATAGTGGTTAAACAAGTTGAACATTTTTTCTGTAGGATTAGTTTATTTTTCCAAATTTTGAAGTTGAATGGGTTGAATAGATTTTTCCAACTTTTTCAACCTCTTCCAATCAAATGGTGAAACTTGATTGAATAATTTTTTTCAACTCCTTCAACCTTTTTCAATTGTGCAACCATTTGCACCATTTAATTTAATTTGTTTGCTAACAATTAGTTGATATTTATAGGATCGTGGCTCGTGGGCAAGATTTTTGGATATATTTTCTTTTTTGTAATATTAAAAGAAGATGTGGAGCAGTTTCGTAGAAGAAGTTAATTTTTTTTTTCTGTAAAATGAATTAAGTTAGAGAAAATCAATAGAGTTAAAATTTGGGAGACATATCAGCAAAATACAGATGTCAAAAGGAGAAGGTTGCAGTTTCTTGTGAATTTACTTGTGACTTATTAGATAAAGATCATTAAAATCTGTAAAAAAAATTGACTATACTAGAGCTTCTTATTTTTAAATCAGATTAACATTTGAAATGCAAAATCAAAATTATTTTGTGAGAGGAAAAAATATAACAAATGTCGTTAACTCGAGTTATGAAAATAAAATTGGATATGTATAAATACATAGATTTACGTAATTAACCCTGCAGTAATTTTGTAATTTCATCTGCCCTCGACTCGATTCCTTTGAGATACTCAGTCAAGATCCGCTGCTGGTATGAACCTCCTTCCTGGTATAATCAACATATAATTCCATCGGTTAGGATGATCAATTTCGGAAAACCGTTTCGGTTAAACCGAACCCGGATAGCCTCACATTTACTTTGAAGAGATAAATAGTGCAAACTGCAAACAAATGTTTCATGGTGAGCAAAAGGCAACGCAGACAAGAGAGGAGGGGAAAAGTAAACGAATGTTTCAAGGTGTTTAGTTTGTAATGTTGCTTTGTTTTAGAGAGTTTCCCGTTACTTACAGTTCGAATCAGTGTGCGCTCGATTCGTTTCTTGATAACAGCAGATAGCTCATCAGGTGTGATATCTCCTTTTCCGATTGTTAACCCGTCTACGAAAAGCTTGTTCCATTGTTCCTCAGGAGCTGAAACACACACATATAATATAAACCAATGTGAAGTCTCGCTGGGGTCTAGTGCATGGAAAATAAAATAGGTTGCAGAAGAGACCTTTTATCAGGGTTTCGAGAAAATGCTCGGCTTTTACAACTTCGTTCCCTGTGACAAGTGACAACAACCAGAAGCTCTAATTGGTAAGTTTATCTGAATAAGACTATGATGAGATTTTCTTTGTAGAAAATGGAAGCATATAGTAACTTTGCAAAATAGAGCAAATTACCTTTCTTTGCATAGCTACGCTTGGAGAGAATGGTGGCAGAATAGAGTTGAAGAACTTTTTGCAGCATAGCTAATAGCCCTGGTTTGTCTCTATCTTCTTTTGCCTGAAAACAACCTTCAGCCTCAAACATTCAAAAAAATACATCTAAACACTGAGGAAAGACCCTTTTTTCTTTACTAGGAGATCCGTGTTACATAAATGTCAATTATCTATGAATGAAATTTGCAACGATCTTACAAGTGAAACAAAACAAATTGTTGAACTTACCTGCCGGAGTTGAGCACTAACTTCTGAAAGAAATCCTTCATCTAATTGCCCTTCCTTTTCCCTTTGTATTATTTCCTGTTAACACATTGACATGAGTAACCATCCATATGACTACATCACATCAAGAAATCCAAAACCCTTTTTGATGGAACCCGGGTCACATCACTTTTGGATATCCGTGGCAGCAGGTTGTATACATAACAAAAGTGTAGATGTCTTATTCAAAGGAAAGTGAAGAGGAACTATAATCTATATATACCTTTTCCATTAGATTGATGGCTTCAGGGTCTCTAGGAGGCCATGATATCTCTTCCACTCCATCTATAGCAGGTCTTAGAATCCCTTTCAGAATATCAGTAGACGTTTCTATCTTTTCCTACATGGATATAATGAGCTCTCAATTATCTATCTTGTAAACGAAACATTGAAGAAGAAGAGACATGGAACAACAAAAAGAAGAGAAACCCGAGTCTTATTCACAACGCAGTCAACTATAGTCATCACAGTTGTAGCTAACTCCTCATAGTCCTTCTGCAAGAACCAAACCATCCCCCGAAATCAGAGCTCGAAAGTAATGTTCTATCATTAACATAAACAATGGATACAGGTACCTTGTCATCATCTGATTTGCATGTATCTGACCTAGCTGCAAGTCTTATCCAAAAACCCTCATCAAAAGCAAGGATATTTTCAAGAACAAGCTTCTCAACCTGTTCAATGCATATGGCAGCAACAACAGACCAAAAAAAAAAAAAACCCAATTACTCAAGAAAAGATAACAAAACAGAGTCAAAGGACTCAAGCTAAAGGAACTATAGTAGCAGACTAACTTCTCTAGGGTTTGCATCTCTAAGAGCATCAATCATCCTATCGATTTCGACAGTCTTCTTAAACGCTTCTTCTGGATCTCCCTTGACTGCACAGATCAAAGTTCTCCTGTTTTTATTAGACCCAAAAAAGATGCAATCATTATCTCATATCTCTAATTACATTACACAGAACCATACCTTCAAAGGGACTTAAATTTATTTTTTCCAAGTTACACGAATTACAAAATTAAGAAATCGTAGACCAAGACATAATCACCTTCGCTTCGAATCGACTCCAGAGAACAGAGAAAGCTTCCATATACTCGAAGATACAAAAACCCTAGAACCACCCAATCTACAAAGCGACCCACTCTGCTTGAAAATAACGGAGGAATAAAGTCATAACAAGATAGTGTTTTTTTGCTATTGCTGAAGAAGTGAGGACAGAGAGATTAGAAATTTCACCTGCTCGCGTTGAAGATGATGAGAATTGCAAGATAATAAGCAATGAACAGAGGAGGATATTGCCGCCATTAGAGTGAAGAAGGCACAGAGAAGGGGAACTTACACTGACGACCGTTCAAACCCTCGGTAACCAAATCCTCGTTCGGCCCCTAAACAATAAAACAAAAAAACTCTTATATGGTCGTATCATTTTAGCTCACTAGATCCATTATTGGGCCGTAACAATTACTCTTCGGTCCATTAGTATATACTGTATTCCCTTGATTTTATCCCTTTATTTAGTTTTTTTTTTTTGTATTTTGAAAAGGGTTTTACTGTATTTATTTTATTTGAAAAAATTATTTTTATTTCTAAAAACATGAAATTTTAAAGCGTTTTCAACCATGCGATAATACCAAAACAAATTTGGCCCAACTGCTGCATCCGTAGTACATTATTAGAGATGGTCTAACTGATGCATCCATCCGTAGTACATTATTAGAGATGGTCTAACTGATGCATCCGTATATCAGCTAAAAAAGCATCGGAACAGATTAACCCATTCTTTTTATACGCTATAAGATGAAGTACAACATATAAGTCAGTCTATAATATATACTTTACCCTTCCTTAAACGCATTATGATATGTTTCTTTTTTTTCTTTTTTTTTTTTTTTTTTCTGTTAGCATCTTTCTTCTTTCTTTACCACCTTTTTGAATTGAAACTTGAAAGATATAACAACAAACACGTTACATACAAGAAAAAAAAGCCAACATGTAATAAAAGAATCCGAGCCTGCCGTTCTGGAAAATTTTAGCAAACAAACAGACTTCCATATACTTCTTGATACCTGCAAATTCACATACAATCTGTCTTTCAATAACGGATTGCCTAATGTTTTCGAACTAGTGTATTTCGGATTTTAAAGATTTTGTGATGGTGGGTAAATAATGGAATTACCTTATATTGTCGTGGGTCAAGACGGGAACGCGAACAGGCGATCAGAGATCTTGGTTCGGCATATTGGGCATTCAGAGCAGGCAAGTGAACAAGATTTACAAACTGCATAAAAAGAGATATTGTGATCGTTTTAGGTTTACTTTAGTACTCAATGTAAGGATACTCAGAATAGTGAGAGTGAGACTTACGGCAGAAATGACGGCAAGGGAGGAGAATTGTGGCGGTCGGCGACTCAAAACAGACTTTACATATATGTGAGTTTGCATCAGCATTAGCTGCTGCAGCCGCCTGCGATTTCATCTCCTTCTCCTTCATCTCTTGCATTCTTGCCTATTATGTTATATAAATCATTAAATGCAGACCAAAAAACTATTTGATTTTGTGTTAAAGCTTATATTGTTTGAATGTGCGAGATGACTCATGGTTTTCATTACCCGTACAAAGTTTAGATGATCACACACGGGTACAAAAGTTACATATCCCCAAAAATCCAGAAGACATATTCAATACCCACAAGTAACTTGTCTTTATCAGTAAAAATCACTTGTATTATAGATATTTAGGACATGATATTTGAATATATTGGATCAGGCAAAGCAATTTACATATGTTGAACCATATTTTCTTTGGGTGTTTTGAAGGTCTTAATATCTGTTACCCGATCAGAAGGGCATAGCATAAAGGATAAGGAACGAACAGGTGATCAGAATGTAGGTTTGCCTATAGCTAGACTGGGTGACAGCTAAGAATGCTGAAAGAAAAGAAAAGGCAAATTTGAAAAAGATTTACCTTAAGACGAGCAACAAGGGGTTCCTCCTTTGGCGTCTCTTCAGCCTTAGCAACTATTACTTCTTCATGTCCATTCACAACTTGTATTTCTTTCAAAATCGCACTGTGTTTACTCTTATTATCAAATCCTGTCGCTTCATCTTCCTTTGCAGGCTCGATTTCGTCCCTATTTGGTATAGACAAGGCTCCACTACTGGCTTTCTTCAACTTGGCAACAAGTACCCACATGTTGGCTAAATCGTTTTCGAGGGCCTCTTCTCTTCTCTTTGCCTCTTCCGCTTTTTTCTTATACTCTTCTTCTATGTATTGTTTCTCAGCTAACGTAGCCTCTAGTACTGCTTCTCGCTCTTTCCTTGCGTGCAATTCCATTGTGAGATTTTCTTGGTTGAGGTTCCATGAGTCTGAGATCCTTGCCTTTCTCCCTGGCCTTGTTCCATTGCGGTTCGCTACGCTGTTCATGGAGTTATTGTTACGTTTCTGAGCTGCCGCTGCTAAGTCTCTTGCAGCTACTAATTCTTTTTCTAGCTTTGCGTTTTGAAGCGAGAGCTTTGTAACTTCATCAGCTAGATTCTTCAGCTCAATAGCAGCTGCAGAGGCCAATTCCTTTGCGTATGAAGCTTCTTCCGCCAATTTTTGATTTTGCACTCGTAATCCACTCTTCTCCTCCACACTCAGCGCACTCTCTAACTTCAACTTTTCGTTCTCAATCTCCTGAAGTATAAAAACATCAACACTCATGTAAATATAATCAAAGGTTCGGTAAACATATACTGTATATTGTTGTGTGTTTTTCACAATCTCCTTGCAACCAGAGCAGATACTTATCAGGCATAGTTGTGAGAATGATGCGTGATTGCAAATTTGACAAAAAGGCTTGAGATTTTGATAAATTACCTGAGACTGTACTTTCTTTTTCAGCTCGTCTACATACTCTTCAGTCACAGCATCAGAACAAGACAGTGTGGACTTTTGACTCGATAATCGTTGCTCTAGAAGATGCACCTTTTCGTGTAATTCATTGTTCTCAGTACACTGCAGTTGTTAGAGCATGTGTATTTTTTAGTAAGGATGAGTAATGAGATAATAGCCAAAAAAAAAATTGATGTGAAGAATGAAAAAGAGAAAAGGAGTCTGTGACTTAGAAGTGACCTTTTTCTGTAGTTGTTCTTGGAGAATACGATTATCTGCTGATATAATCTGATCCATATAGAACACAATTAGATATGTATTGACTTTAAGAAATCTTCCATTTTCGTTATAGAGAAAGCAATTATTCTAGAGAAACGTTTTACCTCCAGCTCAAAGCTCTTCTCATTGCATTGTGTCATCAATCTCACAACTTTCTGAAAACAACAAAATAATTGAAATACCTTTAGCTGATCCACTTTGTGTGCACAACTGAAGACATTAACAGGGTAAAGGATCATGATAATAAGATGATAGATTAAATTACCTGTTGCATTTCAATCGATGATGCATTAGCAATTGAAGCTTCACCACTCTCAGTTATTCGCTGTTCCAAGGATTTCATTTGTCTTTGCTTTTCTTGAATCTCTCTTTCTAGATTCTGGATCTGCACGCCAGAATATAATGTGTTCCATAAATATGCTTAAAGGTAAATGAATGGCTTAAAGTGGAATGCTAATTAAGTTTAGCAGATGGTCTGGAGATGCATTTTCTGATTTTCAGAGTTAAAACTTGAAATTAGGTATATAAAAATCTAGAAAGATAAATAAGAATCTTTACTTGGGTCTTCGAGTTTTCAGGATCATTTATGGACTGATCCACCATACGCTTTAGTGTGCTTGTGCTGAAGGCTATCTCACCAGCAAGCATCTTAACTTGTTCAACGAGGAGATCCATTTCATCCGGAGTCATAATGCCCTACAATATCCACAACTATCAAATGTTATTTTCTGTCAAGAACGCAGTGAAAAAACATACTCATGGGTTATGAAAGGTTTAGTGGGTACATGCGACACTGAATCATTAAACACCCTTTTCTGTAACCATTTCTCTAACCATCTTCAAATAAATCAAATTCGATGTAAAAAAGATTAGGCTAAGAATTCCATAACTCACTTGAGTTAATTCTGCACCAGAACCAACCGGAGAGTTTTCATCCTTAAACTTGCTGGAAGACCGCCGCGCATCTGATGCAAGAGAGAGAGTCGAAGATGGAGATGCCAGATTATCACTATCCAAGAGCAGAGAGTCCAACTTCTGAAGAGCAAAAAAGAAAAGAGAATGAGTCAATCTAGTATCAAATGTCTTGTGCAGTGAGGTACCAACAGTTAAAAAAGGATTACAGGAACACAGTGGTAATCAGATCTGAATTCCAAACTTACATCATCTTTACCAGCAGAAATGCTGCGCTGGTGAGCTGGTGTATCACCTAAATATCCAGGGATAGAATTCTTGGTAGAGACGAGTATGAGCTTTGTAAGCTTTTGGATTCTACTCATTAGAGCTGCTTTAGCTTCTTCTTCTTCTTCCAGTCTTGATTGCATCTTCACTTGACCTTCTTGTAGCTGTTAATAGAGTGATAGTTCTATTTATTCACCATTTAGAAATAAACTCAACCATTCATGAAATAACAAGGTCTCGGGGAAGTTAGAACCTGTTGCTTTAGGCTCAATAACTCTTCGTGACTGACACCAACAAGCACACCCCTTCTTAGCTGATCAAGTTCAACTTTGAGGGTCGAGATTTCTTTCTGATATTTCTTAATCAATGACTTCTCATCTATGATCTGTTTCAAAGTATATAAAAATGTATATTTTAGCCGAGGTTTAGGTTATGCCTTAGAGAAAAGTCATGTACTTCATGACCAGAAGCATAAGAAATCACCTTATTGCGTGAGGCATTAATTTCTATTCTCTTGGCCCTGCTGGCAAACTTCAATGTATTATGAGTTTCCTCCGTACTGCTTGACGCAGGAGTAACTGTACATATGAGCTATACCAGTTTATGGAAATAAAATCTTAATTAGCTTCTGATCATTGCAATCTTAGATTAACATCAGCATGCAGCGTATAACAAATAGCCAATATAAACAAACCAACATTGCCTTAAATATGCTAATGGAGACATCACAATAAACAATCAACAGTGCGAAACCACTACAGTGAAATGGGAAATATTCACCAGATACAGAAGAGTCGTACCGATACATGCCCATGCCCACTCAGTGAAGATTGCAGAAGACGAGTTAGCTTAGAGTCCCGAAATGGGACATGAGTTGTCTTGCCCTCAGTTAATTTTCCAATCACCTACATATTGAAACCATAAGAAATAGTTTATAATCAATACATCCTAAAAATCCATTTGAAAGGTTTGGTGACTAGAGCTGTTATCCTTGACATAAGAACACAAAAAGGGAACAGATTTCTCAGAAAATAAAGGCATTGATAATAAAGATACAGTAGCACTACAAGATCAGTGCACTGAAGAATAAATTGAACAATAGCCCAAAATCTAATTTCAAAGCAACTGAAAATCCTTTCTGAGCCTCTAGTGCCACCAAATCGGATGTGGTAGCAAACCAGGTTATTCTTCTAAGTCAGTTTTTCATTATACTGTCATAGAAATTCTGATTTACATCATATAATTATTGAAAAGGAAACATCTGACAAATTAAAAGAAAGCTCAAACAGAAGAGAGAGACACCTACAGTTCCAAGAGTCAGAAGACTCTTGTTGATGTATGCACCCTCTTTCCTCCTCAGTCCAGTTGTCTCAGTTTTGGAACTCTCCGATCCAGCTAAGTCAATCAAATTCTAAGCAAGAAAGAGACACACTAAGAGAGCTTCCCATAAGACGAGCGATCTTATGCAATGAAAGAAGAAAGAAGCCCTTACTAGCTGAGAAAAAATTACTCCATCATATTGGTCTCCGTGAGCACTACTTTCAATCATCTGCAAACAAACAATAGTTGAAATTGACACTTTAAATGCACAGCAAGGAAATTTGTAAGAGCGAAAGTATCTAAAGGACATTGAGAGGATCAAGAATAAATAATTGGATGTTCACCAAATTAAGGATGTACCAGTGTAAATATTGTGTGACTTCTACTGCTCATCAGGTTGAAATTATTTGAACCAACATGACGATGTTCTGCCATTGAAGATCAAAACAGTAATAAGGAGAGGCAACTATGAATATTTGAAAACATGTTTCAGCTGTAATTCTCCCAATTACCTTCCCCAGCTGCAATGAAAGATAATGCATGGCCTGGAGATAATACAACTTCTTCCTTAATACCCTCAACATAGGTTCCCTAGAAACAATACCCACTCTTGATCAAACCAAGGTAATTTATAAAAAAATAAAGAAATGAGGATGGATGCAACGTGAGGAATTCATCAAATGTGTTCACCATCCTCATCCTTTTCAGAGAAAAACTAATCTAATCAGACAAACAAGTGACTGCTCATGTCTGATACATTCGTAATTCATGTGCGAGAGAAAGAGAACAAGGTGGAAACCTGGGAATCCTCTCTAACACGTAAATTTTGCCCTGTTGGATCCAGTAAGTCATTTATCACCTGATACAAGTAAAAAAGTAAGCACTCATATAAAACAAAAGACAATGATGAGTTATCACACATGTTACCAACACAAGGAGAGATATTCTTCAAAGAAAGTAAATTCGAGGCTAAAAGCCTTAACTCCAGGGTTTGTTTACAGTTTCAGTAATGCTATTATATTATGAATGAAAACTTTTGTATACCTCATTGTATATTTCAAGATATGAAACACGGAGCAGGAACTCTCTTCCGGTGGTCTGATATTTAAAATGATGTAAGAAATTAGCAGATATGACACTGTAATAGGTGCATGAAGAACTGTAAACCAATAAAGGACCATATAAGTTATAAGTAGAAGAAGATCCCTTACTTCCTGGATGATACTGAACACATCTTTTATTGCCAATGGTATGATTCCAGGATATTCTTGATCACCCTGTGTATATTGCAAATGAAGGAATGGTCAACTATAAAATTCATATCTCAACAATCTTAATCAAGATCTTCTCAACTTCTTATTAACACAAGCATGTAAATCAAACATTTATGAGCAACTATAATCACTCCATCTTTGTGTGATAACTCATATCTTTCACAACCCAGTAAACGTTGTATGAAGCCAGTATAACCAAGTGGTGTATCCCGAAAACACTTACATGCATTGTATGCGTCTTTCCACTGCTTGTAACACCATAAGCAAAAACGGTTCCTGTCAAATTGCCAATACATAGAGGTATCTCAATGACAATACAAATCTAGTTTAATTGATCACCCGGCTATACTCCTTACCATTAACACCTTCCATTGCTGCCTTGACTACAGGTTTTGCAGCTACATCATATACCTCTGGAGTTGTTGCTTGTGGTCCAAAAACTTTATCTGGTATCAACAAATACGGAAGAACATTCATTGAACAAACCTAGGCGACAAAATCTATAATCAATGAACAATAATTTGAATTTTATCTCCGGCAATAAATTCAGATCAATACCAAATGCGTAAGCTGTGAGCGGATTATATTCATTCCTGACCATCTTATCCGCGTCAGGATACCAAACAATCTCATCCCCTCTTTGATATTCCCTCTCACTGCAATCAAACCGGAGATTTTCAAAATCGACAAGAGTATGAATTCACATTTCATCAATCCCAAACTTGTAAAGCAAAATAATCGTGAAATTGCATCCAACAGATCTGCTATTCCGCTTCCAGATCTACCGTACCTCATCGGACGAAACCTAACGGTGACGGAGATGCTATCTCGCTCAGAGGTAATACTCTGCACAGACTCGCCAATTTCCGATGGGTAAGAGACAGACGGTTGGGCTCCATAAGTCCCGGAGACGCCGATTGGACCGGAATCGGAAGTAGTACGAGTAATCGACATAGATCGGGAGCCGCTCACAGAGCCGGAATTGTAAACGGAAGAAGTAGGCGTAGAAGAAGAGCGAGGTAATAGACGGTTGTTTATATGAGAGGAAGAAGTAGACGAAGCCGAAGAGTACGGACTCGGAGGTCTACGGTGCGAGAAAGGAGAACGACTCCTAGTTCTAGATGACGATGAAGCCATTCACTTACTCAAGAGGAGGGAATTAACTCGTTTAAAAACTCGGTGACTCGGTTTTCGAATCGGTGAGGGAATTAACTCGTTTAAACTCGGTGACTCGGTTTGCGAATCGGTGAAAGAAGAAAGAATCAAGCAAAAAAAAACCACCAAATGTGAAGACGCAGAGAATGTGTCAGTGGAAGCTCACATGGCTGGGGTCAGAAAAAGCAAATATAGTCTTCATCTTCTTCTTCTTCTCTCTCTTTTCTCTTTCTTTACTTTTCCATGGTTAAGCGACGCGATGGTGAGAAAAAGGAGAGTGAGACCACAAGGAGAGAGCGATTGTTTCGTCTTCTTCACGCGACGGTGGTGAAGAGAGAGAGAGAGAGAAATTGAGAGATCGATTGAGAGATATTTTCTTTTGGTGAAAGCGTTTTTTTTTTCTTTTTTGGGTCTTTCAGATTTTGAATTTTGGATTAAACAAATTACTATTTTTTACACTGTGTGCTGACGTGGCTTGCTCAAAGGTAATTTTTGAGGTTTGAAACGTGGTTGAGGATTTAAATAACCGCGAACCGGAATCAAAAAGGTTTTCGAATTTTTAAAGAAACCGAACGAGCGGGAGGAACGATAGGTCAGTAAAAATAGTGATTTCTCCTTTTTGCCCTTTAGTTCTTCAATGTTTTGTTCCGGTTCATCCTAAACCAGCCAAATTGAAATTCTAGTGAAAAACCAATCAAATTTCAACCGTATGTATATATATTTTAGGAATCTTTTCCAACACCAAGATTAAAAAAATCTAGTGCTAATAATTTTTTGTTGGGATTATTTTCAAATAGTCTTTTCATCAAGTTCTAATACAAAATGGAACATTATGTTAGATTCTACATAAGTGCAAGAATGCAACATGTCCAATAGATTCAGTACTGAATTTAATAAATGGCTAAATGAAAGGAAACATAATCCTTAAATAGATGGTGTACTATTAAATCCTGCAAATTGCAAAAGACAAAATATTTACGTTTAAAAAAAAAATTGATAATCCAACAAAATGGAGTTATTACAAGCACGTATATCTCATTTCTTCTGTATAATATAATATGCTTATGTTACACATCTATTGAATTGAATATGTGGGTCCTCAAGTTAAATTAATGATACTAATTTAAATTAGTGAGAGTGTTTTGCTTCTCGAAGGTGGTTGTCATATCTCTCCCACTTCTTGAGCTCCACCGCACATCTGTCTCACACGTGCATGCTTTTTCTCCCTCACGTGTCATGTGATGTGATGTTGTTATTATGTGAATTTAGTGCTATCAATATGATATCATCTCTTAATATATATGTAAATAACAAGTATGCATTATAAATTTTAAATAGCATATGCATGTACATTTTAATTTTTTTTTTGTTTAGAGAATTTTGGTGCTAAATAATAAATAATACTAGTAATGAAGAAGATGTCATCATTATTAGTCGTGGGCCGAAGCTAAAGTAGGCCTACAAGGGTCCATTTTTGAATATGCCAAACGAAAACCGCACGCATTGAGAACGTGCAGCCCAACCGTTTGGTTGAGTACTACTGGAGTGTAAATTAAATAACACGGAAGGCTACAATGGTAAATGTACTGACAAAATTAGGAAAGAAAAAAAGTTTATTGTTTTTCAAATGGAGCAATCCCAATCCAACGGTCACGACGAACTTGCAAGCTCCCCCCTTATCTATAGAGTTTGGAAGAAAGGAAAAAAAAACAGCCTCAGAAACAAAGAAGGAGAAGAGAGCCACAGAGAGAGAGAGAGAGAGAGAGAGAGAGTGAGAGATGCTGGTGCTTGGTCAGTTTCAGATATCTTCGTTTGAGCTCTTCAGATCTCCGAAACAATCAGGTAAACATGATGATCCTTCGATTTAACGGCGTTTGGGAAGGTATTATTTAATCTAGGAGATCCTGAATCGTGATGATTTTTTAATCTCCAGGGTGTTACTCTAGTTCAAGGAGTGTTCCTCTACCCAGAACTCGTTTTTATTGTAATTTAGGCAGGAGCTCTGATTTCAGAGTTATGGCTGACATGAGCGGCGATAAAGGAACCAACTTTGAAAAACTTTATCTGGGTATGGATTTTGGTACTTCTGGAGCTCGATTTACAGTTATTGATGAGCAAGGATGGATTAAAGCTGAAGGAAAAAGAGAATATCCTCCTTTCATGGTAAACTCATTTCGAAACTATAGCTAATTGCCACTGGTTCACTTGATTGGTTCTTTGTCAAAGCCAAACTAATTGCTGGTTTCTTGTGTCATCATCATTTCTTGGTTGGGTCAATCTGATTTTTTTACTCATCCAAGATCTTTTGTCTACATATAAAGAAGTGGGAGAGTTACCAGAATTCTAATCCTCGACTACTTAGAACCTTCAGTAGTCTTTTGATTTTGCTGTCTTGTTTATACCAAATGAGGATTTGGGAATCTTTCTACGTATATTATTTACAAGTTCTGAGCTAATCTATGAAAGAAAAAAACTATGGACTGAGACGTTTGTTTTGTTATCTAGATAGAAAGAAGAAAGCATGGATTGGGTAAGCTCATGGAAAGCAACTCTTTTTTCGCTGCTAGAGGACATTCCGGCTACCGTTCGCTCCCTCGTCTCATCTATTTCGCTTGATGGAACTTCCGCAACAACTTTCATCTTAAACAGGCATGTGCTTCATCACATTAGAGGATTTGGTTTTCAGTATTCTCATTGTTGTTACTAATTTATCTAGTATCCTTAAGCATCATCAGTCACCATAGCTAAATGAAATCATTAAACTGTTGTTTTATATCCCCTTTGCTTGTTCACTTATGTGTAGCAGTGAAAATGGGGAAGTTCTGTGTCAACCTTTCCTCTACAACCAGAGCTGTCCTGATGCTCTGCCAGAGGTTAAGTCTATAGCGCCAGAGAACCACACAGTCTGCTCTGGTTCTTCTACATTGTGCAAACTTGTCTCATGGTGGAACACTGAGGTGCCGAACAGAGAATCAGCTGTATTGCTGCATCAGGCAGATTGGTTGTTATGGTTACTTCATGGCAGACTCGGAGTGTCAGATTACAATAACGCCTTGAAGGTGACATCGTCAAGTATTTTCTGCATTTAAGCAAGAAATTGTAGAAGAAAATGTAACTCACAAAAGTGTTGTCCTATCTTGGATTTGAGTGCAGGTGGGCTATGACCCCGAGAGTGAATCATATCCATCATGGTTGCTAAGTCAGCCTTATTCTCAGTTATTACCTATGGTGCAAGCTCCTGGAACATCAACAGGCCTTCTGAAAGAAAGCCTCAGAAGACAATTCGGTAAAAATTTCTTACATCTAACAAAAAAAAACCAGTGAAAAGAAACCAAGGATTTGATCAGGATTTGTTTCAATCTTCTTTTTGGCTTGATCAGGATTTCCGGATGATTGCATTGTCTGCACCGGTACAACTGATAGTATAGCTGCATTTCTTGCAGCACGTGCGACTGAACCTGGGAAAGCAGTGAGAACTCTGCAATACTCTTTGAATATTGTTTATCTCTCAGCTATACTCTTGACCTTTCTGTGCGCCACATATTGATCTTTGTATTACGAAATGATTCTTTTGTTCTAATTCTTTGCCAAAGGTAACTTCATTGGGTTCAACCTTAGCCATCAAACTTCTCAGCACCAAAAGAGTTGATGATGCGAGGTATGGAGTCTACAGCCACCGCCTGGATGACAAATGGTTGGTCGGAGGAGCTTCCAACACTGGTGGAGCAGTTCTCAGACAGCTCTTTAGTGACGAACAGTTAGAAAGACTGAGCCAAGAAATTAATCCTATGGTCGCATCTTCTCTAGATTACTATCCTCTTCAAAGCAGTGGTGAAAGATTTCCCATAGCTGATCCTAACTTGGCTCCAAGGTTTGTCCTTTCTAATGCTCTCACAAAGTGCTTCCGTATATGTAACAAGGAAGGTTTCTACTAATCTTCCCTCAAAGCATTAGTATAGATCTACTTACAAAACATGTCTTTACATATTGCAGATTACTTCCACGCCCAGAAAGCAACGTTGAATATTTGCATGGTATATTTGAATCAATCGCACGTATTGAGGTACTAACAACCATCTCTATGTGGTTGCTACTGAGTTCCACATGACTCATGGCAACATTCGGAACAAAATGGTTGTGAAACTACTGCAATATTGTTTTTTATTTCGAACTCCACATCTGAGCATATTTTCAGGCTTTATATAGTTTTTGGTTAGCCATAACGATCAAGCAAGTTTGGTTTACCGATGATGATTCAGTAATAGTGTCTCACTATGGTGTCGGATGTTAACAATATCAGGGGAAAGGCTACAAGTTGTTGAAAGAGTTGGGAGCAACGGAAGCCGAGGAAGTTTTCACAGCAGGAGGTGGAGCCAAGAACGACAAGTGGATAAGAATAAGGCAGCGAGTTCTAGGTTTGCCTGTGAAAAAAGCTGTCCACACGGAAGCGTCTTATGGAGCTTCTCTTCTTGCATTGAAGGGCGCAAAACAGAACAGTAATCTGTAAAACAGAACACATTTTCAAGACCAGAGCATGTGAACAAAGAGTTTGTGAATAGAACACATTTTCTTGTTAGTATTCTTCGGCTGTTCGGCATATATACCAAATAAGTGTATTGTAGTGTCTTGTTATCGAACATACAAATTCTCATGCAATTTTGTCAACTTCAATGTTTTTGACAAAATTTAATGTAAGGGGTGTTCCGAGAATCGAACTCGGGACCTCTCGCACCCGAAGCGAGAATCATACCACTAGACCAAACACCCATTTTGTTCATTTTTAACAGAACATAGATTAATCAAAAGGATATTATAAACCCCATAAAACTCACAGACCAGAAGAGGAGGAGACCATAGACGGCTGCAATGGCGACTCTAAAATCATCGACTTTGACTAACTTGATCCACCATCTTCTCCGACATCCTAAACCAACATCTCCTCTTTGTCTGTTCCTTAGACCCTTTCCTTTGTCTGTATTAACTTGTAAATCCAATCACCATGACAAGGGTTGCTTCCCGTCGATCTCCTCCTCTTCTTTACCTCTTCCACGTCCTTATATCTCACACTCTCACTCCTTCTCTACTCTCCTCGTACCTAAATCATTCTCTTCAGTTGTAGAATCAGAAAAAGATGAAGACAACGTGTCTGTAGCCTCTTTTATCGAGAATAACGATGATGAAGAAGAAGATGGGTCAGAGTCAAGGAGTACAATGGTTTCCATAAAAGAAAGTGGAAGAAGCTCTATAATATCTCAAGAGATGATGCCCGAGATCTCGTCTTTGAAATTGTCGGCGAAGGAGAAGAAAAAGCTTGCTTCTTACGCGCACAGTTTGGGTGACAAACTCAAGTCTCAACTCGTAGGCAAGTCCGGCGTTACGGATTCAGTCGGCCTCTCCTTCTTGGAGACGCTGGAGAAGAACGAGCTCTTAAAGGTATAAACTTTATTGTTACTACTATAGTACTATGTAATATACCAGGATTCGGATTGGGTAGTTTAACTGTAGTTTCCGTTGGAAGAGTTAACTGTTTTTGATCAAATGAATTGGATTGAAGTCCAATTTCAAACTCAAGTCTCAACTCACTGTGGTGACTTGACTTAAGCTTGACTGATTCCATGAATAGGTGAAAATACACAGAACATGCCCTGGAGAGCTAGAGGACATACTTCTGCATTTGGAGGAAGCCACTGGTTCAATAATAGTCGGGCAAATTGCGCGTACTGTTATATTGTATCGTCCTAGTCCCACCAAATTGAAAGCTGAGGAGGAGAAAACGAAGAGGTAGAAGAGTTGCACCAGATTGAATATTTTAGCTACATACGAATCTCAGGACTCCAAGGCAAGGCCTTTTTATGCCAACACTTTTCCATTTCAATAAAAATATATATTTTCCTGTTCTTCCAAGAATACAATTAAAGACTCTGTTTTCCATTGATCTACAACTGAATGAAGCTCTTCTCTATTCCTTAGACTTTTTCTTGTGGTGTATACGGTGACTTACTGAGCTACGCAGCTTTCACTTTCTCAGCATTTTGGCCTGTATCTTCCGAGTAAAGTACACCGTCCCGCGATAGAAGGCGGAAAAGAGATAAAGAAAACCGAGCCTGAAATAACATTCATGTTAGATATAAGACGAGCAAAAGATATGTGAAGTTTGGGTTAAAGTGGCTTAGTAAAGGTGTAGCAATTTATACCCATTGGAATCCCACAAGCGCGTACCAGCATCCTCTCAAGCCAAATCCTCCGTTGCTCAGGAGCTATATATTGTAAACAATGCGACGAGGAGAGAGTTACGTAAACCTATTTTTGGAATTCAGGAGAGTGATGGAGATTGAGGATTTGAGTACCATAAGTAGAAGCCCAGCAACCACAAAGCATCCAGTCATTGACAAGCTGATATATCTAAGATCTCTTCCCGCCTTCATTTTATAGACAACAATTTTAGTTCTTTTGGATCAGTGTTGCAGGTGTATATATCTTTTACAAGGATATTCTGAGACACAAAAAGTATTATTTATTTACCAATAAGGTGCCTTCGAGACTGTGAGTACTCGCTGTGATGGATAAAGCAAGGAAATATGGTATTATGACCTTGTGCATCTGTCACAATACCGAATGAAAAAATGTCTTTGAAACTTGTCATTCTTGAAAATGTGTGACTGGGAGAACATATGAGACAATTTCTAAAGAAAAGGGAAACGAAATACCTCGACTGTGACAACCTTGTCATGTGTGAAGATGTCAGGGAACAGCCATGGAACTGCTGTGCCAACGGTTCCGACTACTATTCCTAGCGTAGCGCCAATAATAACAAGGGACTTCAGAAGCATTCTAGCCTACATAGAGACAACAACAGTAAAATCAAAGTTGCTTCAGGCAACAGTAAAAGCTGACAATGGTTTTGACTCTCGAATTTTTCACCTACCTTAGGCAAATTGCGATTGACTCCGAATAATAACTCAGGCATGAAGGACTGTGCAGTTTGAGAGAGTGGCTCCCCCCAAACCGTACTCATGGAATATGTCTGAAGCATAACCTAGAGACCAAAAGAGCCAAAGACATTAGTATGGAGAAAACTCAAATCATGAAATATCGTTGAGGTGAGATATAAACGGACATATCACCTGATGAGCAGCTATGACGCTTGTACCCATTGATGTAGCAAAGTACACAAGGAGCGTATAAAACAAAACCTAAGGGGACAAAACAAAAATCACAGATAAGAAAGAGGAGATCCTGTGGCAAATGAGTGTCCCTATAGAGATAAGAGAAGTAGAACCTTTGACATCATAGTTATAAAGACTGGGGCAGCGAGCCCAAAGATCGTCAAAAGTTCACTTGGAGAAGGAACAGAGAATGAGAAAGCACTGTATCCTTTCTTGTTTAATGCGTCCATCATCATATAAGCTGCAACAACCTAAAACATATCGCATTAAGACTATAGTGTTAAGTGTTAACTAGCTGATATGATATGACCAGACAAGAATATTTCAGTTCCAAAATCAGAACTTTCCCATTGGAATCTAACAGATTTCAGCTTACTTGTGACACCATAGTTGCCCAAGCTGCACCTGCTATACCGTATCCTAGAAAGGTGCATAAGACCACATCACCAACACCGTTTATTACACTAGCAACTGCCAATGCCTTTAGAGGTCCCCATGAGTCTTTCATACCAAGACTAAGACAAAAACAAAAAAAGAATGTCACACCAGAGTATCAGTGAAACACATTCCTAGCGGTATGTAAAAACGCAAATAGGGTATATAGGAACCTTGCACTTTGAGCAACCCATCCAATGAGAACAGCTGGCCATGCTAAACCACGAATCTGAAAATGGAAAATTAATATCTTCAAAACAATATAAGAAAGAGGAAGTAATGTAAACTAAATTTTTCGCAAAGAATTAACAAAATTCAAGGCTATTAGCATGGATCGAACTTAGTCTAACATGTGCATCTTCAGACAGATTCACATGGAACAACCATACTTTTTGTCTGTACGCATACAGTCAACGCACTCACCAAAGCTCACAAGACATTACAATCTGAAAATTCACAACACAAAAGGGTTTACCAAGATAGAATATTAACCTGAACATATGTATTGGCCGCCGGGACAATATCAGCATTCTTTACCCCTGTAAAAGCTGAAAGAAGACTAAACAGTCAACAGTCTGTTGATTTACTACTAGTCACAAACTTGCTACTGGTCAAATATAAATATCACTTGTTACCAGTTAATGCCCGGGTACCAAACAGTCTTGTAAACAACATCATTGTGACTCCACAAGCCAACCCGATGAAAAGCAAGATCGATATCTGATGTTGTACTTCATCTTTATCCTACATAAGCACTATTCTATTAGGATTTGCTAATAAAGTGCACTTGGAAATACTTGATTTTGCTTATGAATAATGACAATAAGGTATTAATATTATAGGCCAAATTCATAGTTCAAGAACGATAAACTGACCCGCCGAGCAAGAGAGGTGGCAACAAGATTTGAAGTAGCAACCGAGAGGAACATGAACGTATAACACAAATAATCACAGATTACGGTTGCAGGACCTGTTACATCCATAGTGAAACTGGAATTACTGCTACTTGAACCAGTAACCCCAGCGTGGAACATAACAAAGGGAAGAACAATCGGATGTTCCCAGTTTGAGTAATTACATTCAAGGTTTAATATAAATCAAAAGTTTTGAGAAATCAAAGCCATGACTGAAATCTGAAACTTACATTCATCTTTGTTTCCAAATTGACAATCAAACAAGAGAGTTACCTTGCTTTATGGAACCTAAAGATCCTATTTTCCCCTCAGTAGTCTTAAACTAATCAGACAGAAAACAAGAGAAAGCTAAAGCAGCAACTTTTGGTAAGTTCAACAAACACAAAATTAAGCACCATTCAAACACGTCATTAAAGAAAGGTTAGTGCTTTTCCAGCACATCACAAGAGATAAACACATACAGGCCCACTTAAGATTTCAAGGTTACACACAGATGATGAAAAGAGAGTAAAACTCCTCAGTCCTCACTAATTAGACAGAGACAAGCAAAATCTGAAGAAAAAAGGCTAAAAGAATTGTTCTTTTTGTGTGGTTAAAATTGATAAAACAATGTTTATCAGAATATATAACAAAGAGCAAAGAGACTCATTTCAAACTTCACCACTTTTTTCCAGTTAAAGTTGAGGAACCAACATTTTATGAAATCCAGTCAAGCAAACTCAGAGTCTATGGTGGGTATTGTATAGTCATTACCTAAAGCAGCGAGCTCGAGTGAGCTTCCTTGACCAATCACCGCCGTATCAATGAGACTCATCAACGGCCCACATAGCCACAGTCCGGCGGCAGGTCCGGTAAACATGACGATCTCTTTCATCTGTCCCCAAATGCTCTGATTAGCCAAGTCATCTACCTTCACTGCTTCTACTTCCACTTCAACAGGATAAATCGAACCATTTCCATCTCCTTGAAGCTCAGTCACTTCTTCCTCCGTAATCGACCCATTTCCGCTTTCTCCATCAACAACAAGCTCCTGATTGGGACTTGCACAGTTTCTTATAAATCTGTTAAACTCCAAGGACTTTGCTCCGGAAACAGAGGAGCTCCTCCTGAAACTCGGGAGTGGAGGCTTCCATGACCTTAAACTGATTATTGAAGATCGGAATGGTAGCTTTGGGTTACATGAGGAAATCGAAGAAACTGTGAAAGATAAGGTTTTGCATTGGATTTGCATCGTTTCTTGATGCTCAAAATCAAAGGCAAACAAATAAAAATTGCGGCTTTGAAAAGCTTCCGGGCGTTTGATAAATAAAACAGATAGAAAACAACACAACTCTCCTCAAGTCTCTCATCATTTTTTTTTTTGGAAGCATTCAGTCTAATGATTGGTACAGCAAACCGGTTAACCAAATTGAGATCAAACCACAATTATTGATTTTTATATATTCGGTCCTCTCCTCTGTCTCAATGTAAACCAAAATTTGACGGTCCAAAAACAAAGAAGAGGACCAAAATAAAGTGGGGAAATTGATAAGGCAATGTGTGACTGTAAAACAAGTCGTCCAAGTGTTGTTTTCATGTTGGAGACAGAGGACAAGAAAATCTTATTATGCAATTGCATCGAGTCACCCTTGACCCTACTTTGTAATCCTAGACCTAGAAAGTAGAAACTATACGCAATTTGCAAGCAACTGTTTGTAATGTAGTAGTGTACATATTTCACTTCCGACGTGAAATATACTATGGGCTTTGTTTAAAAGAACGAATGGGCCTTTTAGTATCTGTTCAAGGCCCAATGTTTAAGAAGCCCAAACAAGTAAACCTGCTACGTTTCTTTTCCACGTGGCACGATAATTAGGGACGGGAGCTGATTTGGCAGTCCATGGATCGTTGATGAGACTTGACAATATATCTCTGATGATAATCTCCAAAACATAACCTCAGCCTTAAAAACCACTGCGAACTCATCAACACCTCACAAACTCAAACTCATCCATCTCCCATTGTAGTAAATTTACGGTTATTTTATGGTTCTCTTCTCTAGTTGTGAGTTTTGTTAGAAATTTGTCGATTTCTCTAGTGAAACATGTGGACCTCAGCCTCAATTAAGCAACGATACATGGAAATATTTATGTCAAGAAATCAATGTTCATACATTCTTAGCACAAATTCAATCATATATATAGTCACCAATGAATTTGTCAAAAATTATTACAAAGAAGCCAATAAATCTAAAATTTTGGGAAATTTTAGATTTAGCTTCTGCTTGGTTTAATTTTATAAACACGTAGTCTGATAAGCTTTTTATCATATGTATAAGTCTTGTTTTTTTTTTTTTTTTTAATTTTTTGGTCATTCAAAGATATTATCGTCCACGTGGCAAATCCTCGTCAGCCGGCTCACGAGAACCTCAATTATCCAATCTTTTGTTTATGTCTCTTCAGTCTCTCTATATATTAAAACCACTGAAACGCACGATTGCTGTACTAGTGTGTTGTGTGTGTGTTAAGAGCGTTTGTTTTTTTTGTAATCTAAGCTCTCTCTATAGAAGAAGATAGTAGTAGCAAAGCAACAACAATGGCGACAAGCACTGCGACTATGCTCAAAGCCTCACCGGTCAAATCTGATTGGGTGAAGGGACAGAGTATCCTCCTCCGTCAACCTTCCTCCGTCTCAGCTATCCGTAGCAACGTCACACCTTCCTCTCTCACCGTTCGTGCCGCTTCTTCTTACGCCGACGAGCTCATCAAAACTGCTGTAATTATTCTTAATTAATCCAAAATAAAAACAAATCATTTTATAACTTCATTTGTTGATGATTTAAATATTAAAAAAATATATATATGGTGTGCAGAAAACAATCGCGTCTCCGGGACGCGGGATTTTGGCGATGGACGAGTCAAACGCGACTTGCGGGAAACGTTTGGCCTCGATTGGGCTAGAGAACACGGAGGCTAACCGTCAAGCTTACAGGACGTTGCTTGTGTCGGCTCCTGGACTGGGACAGTACATCTCCGGTGCTATCCTCTTCGAGGAGACTCTCTACCAATCCACCACCGACGGCAAGAAAATGGTTGATGTTCTCGTCGAGCAGAACATCGTCCCTGGCATCAAAGTTGACAAGGTATGTATTGTATTGTTGTACTAGTAAAACCTAGCTAGGTTTATGCCATCGATAGCTTTTAGGTCTGTCTGATATATCTTAACCGGGTTATACTTTAGTTTGTTTTGGTTTGGTCTATTCTTCGATTTGAGAAATCTTTAGTCCGGTTTGAGATTCGGTTCAGGTTGGGTTCAGTTTTAAAGTAATCTATGACTATGAGTGTTGTTACTTATGAAAGTGGATAATGAGTTTGTATATATTATAAACAGGGTTTGGTGCCACTTACTGGGTCTAACGACGAGTCCTGGTGCCAAGGACTCGACGGGTTAGCCTCTCGCACCGCTGCTTACTACCAACAAGGTGCTCGTTTCGCCAAATGGTACGTTCATATATACTCTCATTGCAGAATCAATGGACTGAATTAGTTATCACTGATCTTGAATGTGCAAATGGTGTTTTGATTGAACTCTCCTCATGTATGATTAGGCGTACTGTTGTGAGCATTCCAAATGGACCCTCTGCTTTGGCTGTTAAAGAAGCAGCTTGGGGACTTGCCCGTTACGCTGCTATTTCTCAGGTACTATATATAACTCTAATCGCACCGGTCTTTTTCATGTACATTAACACTGTATTGAATATACTTATGCGTTTTGAGTTTGTGTTCTGCAGGACAGCGGTCTGGTGCCAATTGTGGAGCCAGAGATTATGTTGGACGGAGAACACAACATTGACAGGACATATGATGTTGCAGAGAAGGTCTGGGCTGAGGTTTTCTTCTACCTGGCTCAGAACAACGTCATGTTCGAAGGTATTCTCCTGAAGCCGAGCATGGTTACTCCAGGAGCTGAGGCCAAAGACAGAGCTACTCCCGAGCAGGTTGCTTCCTACACTCTCAAGCTTCTTCGCAACAGAATCCCTCCTGCTGTCCCTGGAATTATGGCAAGTTTTCTCTTTTACTGTCATTTTTTTTGCAGCTGAAGAAACACTATGCTTTACAATTGAAACAGGGATTTGATGTTACCTATTGTATGCAGTTCTTGTCTGGTGGACAGTCTGAATTGGAGGCTACCTTGAACTTAAATGCCATGAACCAGGCACCAAACCCATGGCATGTGTCCTTCTCCTACGCACGTGCCTTGCAGAACACTTGCTTGAAGACATGGGGAGGCAGAGAAGAGAACGTGAAGGCAGCTCAGGACACTCTCTTGGCCAGAGCCAAAGCCAATTCGTCGGCTCAGCTCGGGAAATACACAGGAGAAGGCGAGTCCGAGGACGCCAAGGAGGGGATGTTTGTAAAAGGCTACACCTATTAAGCTATTTGTAATAATGGTTCCATAGGTCAAAACTCATAAACTTGAGAGCTTGAGAGCTTGATTCTGGTGTTTTGAGTTATCATTATACTCTTCTTCATTATAAGCGGTATAAAAGTCAATTCGTCTGTTATCTATCATCTGAGACAGTTTTTTTAATATATGATCGTTTCTACTATCTTTGTACCTACTCGTTACTACGTCTGTTTTAACCATTGTTATAAAGACATTCAAACTCTGGCATTACTAGTTATGAAACTGTTATAATGATACGTTTTCTGAGCTAAAAAATCACATCATCTAATACAAGAAAATGACATTACAAAAGACCAAGCATTATGTTCATGATGAATCCTAGGTTTGTATCCAAGAAAAATGGAGCAAGAAACATCAAAACACAATATTGAAACTTGAATAATGAGAGATTGCATTTCAAGGTCATGTGACTCTCAACTCAACCCACTCATCTTTTTATAAGACAAAAATCCAAAAACAGAGTGAGTTCAGAGTAAACAAAACTAGACATAGAGAGAGAGAGAAGAAGAAGAAGAAAATAATAGCAATCGCTCACGGTGATCACTTAAACTGAGCCAAGAAGGCATCTTCTTTAATGGCTTTTTTCATAGTTTTTATTTGAGATTTAACTCTGAAGATTCGTCATTATACAATAATCTCTTTCAAGCTTTGCTATCTAATTGACCATTTCGCAAAGGAAAGAAAAAGAGAAGAAATCCAGAAAACAACTTATTGGTCTACGCTAAGCCATTTAATCTGATTTCCTCAAAACCAAATGAGAGATTTCCCTATAAAGATAGTGTTCTTGCATAGGTTGGTTCTTACTTGATCTTGTGTATCTATGATCAATGTTCAGGCTCATGATTGTTTGCGTTATTTACATCAATACCCTCCTCCTTGAAACAAACAAAACAGTTTTAGAGAACTGTAGAAAAATTGAGGCAACAGTATTACGTTCATCAAGATAAGATACACGTACTTGGTGATTCGATCCAGGCTCGTGTACTCTTTGAGGGTTGGAATTGAGATCAATCATATTGTGATCATGATCACCATTTCCATTTGATTCTTGACCGCGACCAGAAGAACCTTTTTGACAACGTAATCCCAATTGGTCAGCGTGATTAGGCTTATCGCCTGGGAACTACAAGACACAAACATTGTAAAGCAGAATCAATATCACAAAATCAAGAATGCTTCAAGATCCTAATAACTAGTCTCAAGATTCAAACCTCAATCCTCTGTCTCAGCAATAGAAAACGCCTGTGTGTTCTCTTCCCACCAACATGTACAACCATGTCACATTGTAGACAAAG
This sequence comes from Camelina sativa, assembly GCF_000633955.1. Classification (NCBI taxonomy): domain Eukaryota; kingdom Viridiplantae; phylum Streptophyta; class Magnoliopsida; order Brassicales; family Brassicaceae; genus Camelina; species Camelina sativa. The sequence continues at coordinate 22,071,597 of NC_025700.1, read as the reverse complement.
GGAACTACCATCTATCTCACAGTAAAAGAATGCTGCTCATCGAGTTAACACAAAAACATGTCAAAAAAAACCGAACTTTTCCTTTTTCTACACACCAAAGAAAGGCAAAGGAATCATATTCATTCATACCGGGTGCATTTTCGCATATGTCACAGCTCGGGGCATTGCTTGGATCAGCTAAGCCTACACGTACATGTCGACTAGCTAGCTTGTTGCACTTATGAACCTAAACACACAAACAAAAATGTTTCATATCATCACTTCCTATACTTATCACCATTCTCCTCAAAACAAAACTAATCAGAGCTCTTACAGCTGCAATAGAGTGACTGTAAAGTGTATCACCAGAGACAATGCTATAAGCAAAGTTCAAATTCTGACTAAGCTAAAATCAGTACATGATCATCCCTAAACAATCAAAACACACGCCTGCTTTTGATAAAGAAATTGGTACTATACTTTTATAGGACAGCTTCGAGTTACAACAATAACCTCAAAATCCACAAATTAAGCACTGCAACTAGAAATTGCCTCAAAAATTATCCAACTTTATCAGCATTGGTTGAGATACAATAGTGTTAAACTAAGAAGAAGAAGAAAAAAATGGCTTTTTCAGATAAAGATGGTTACTTTTTCGTCGCAGGAGCAGCAAAGAGCAGCTTCGTCGGCGGCGCAAAATACAATTGCGGCGGCGCTCTCACAAGCATCACACAGAATTCGCATGTTTTTCTTCTCAAACGATCAGTTTCAAAGTTTGCATCTTTCTCACCAAACCCAAATTCCCATTGCTATGAAGCAGATGGAGAGATAGAGATATGAAGGGTTTAGGAAAAGAAGATGATTGAGATATTTTTGAGTCAAACACTATCTCAGAGAGCGAGCGAGAGAGAGAGAGAGAGAGAGAGAAGGAGCAGAGAAAATATGATAATTTTTTTGCAGAATGCTGCGAGTAGAGATTTTTATATATATGCAATAATAGTATACTCGCTCTCTGAGATAGTGTTTATTTGATTTCTCCCTTCTGATGGCCACAACTTAAACTTAAGGTAGCAAACAAAATTTAATGAGTTGATAGAATCAGGGTTTGAATGGTAGATGTGTATACCATTCTTTTTTCTCATTAAATTTACAGTTTTTTACGGTTATCTCTTAATTTTAACCATTTTTTACTGTTTACTATTCTTTATTAGATCTATAGATTTTAAGAATCAATTATGAGAAACCATTATTTGAAATGGTATTTGTTGATTATAACACTTTTTTGAATAATACGTAGATTTTTGTCATTGTTAAAATTATCAAAATGTGATTTAACATACGTTTTATCTGTCATGTTTGGGTTTAATCAGAGTTCTATTTGTTCTTATGATTTAGTATTTGATGTAAAGTACATACTGTATTGTAAAAACAAAAAATCAAAAATACATATCTTTTAACTTCTCAAAAGTGGTAAAATCTATAAACTATTTAACTAGTAGTATTTTCATAAGATTTTTTTTTTTAAAAGTAAAGTTTTTAACAAGTATTGCTTTTTAAAAAATTTATAAATAGTAAAATGTGAAAAGTCAATCAGTAGAAATCGTTTTTGTGAGTAGATGACTTATCAGTTATGTGGTAGTAATTAGTAAAATGCCCATTTGTTTCTTGAGAAGAGATGGTAAACATGAATCTATATTTATATGCATGTACGATTATTATTACTTGCATCATGTGGGTAAGGTTCGGTGATTCAGAAAAAGAAAAAAAAGAAAAAAAAAATCAAAAGCTTGACTCAAAGTAATGCATTTAAAAAAAAAATATGTTTCATAAGTGAAAAGTCAATCGACGGACAAAAAGAAAATGATAGATTAGAAACGAACTAAGGGTCAGAGTCTATGGACCCAGTGACGAATTAATGAGAAACTACATTAGACCAAACGACTTGTTGTTGTAACTTGTAAGAGCTGTTTCTTTCTTTTTGTCAAGTTTGTATAGAATGTTCGAGCTCGTGTAATCTCGTCCATGGAAATCAAAATGTCTGTCTTTTTTTTTTTGGTTAAATCGTAATCAATTCCACGTTAGTTTTTATCATTTGTTGAACAAAAACAGGTGTAGTACTTTGACAAAAAAAAACAGGTGTAGTACGATAGGCTAGTTTTAGTAATAGTAGTAGTGAAAACTTTAAACATGAGGAAGGAAAAATAAGGGCCACACGAAGGAATGAAAACAGAAATGGTAGGGTCGAAACTATCAACAGCCACTGGAACTGGTGGTCAACAAGTAATGATCGT
>NC_025700.1:22049639-22068567 GCF_000633955.1 Camelina sativa | reverse complement strand
TTTTTTTTTTTTTTTTTTTTTTTTTTTTGCTCTCTTGTAAACTATAAACAAACACATACAGTCTATCTATGTCATATTCGTTCTAAGTTTGCCATATGTTACCAGCCATAAACAAAGGTTCTAGAGGGAAGTTTTACTATGATATTGTTAGTACAAGCTAATTGTTATTGAATTGAAAACTAGATAACAAAAGTTGGTATGATTCATAAGTCATAACAATGTACAAAAAGTCAAGTATATGTTGAATTGTTTGATATGACATTAGACTATTCTCATTAGTGTGTTTTTTAGTTATTTCTTAAGACAATTTTTAATAATAAAAAGGGGAGAAGAAACTTTGTTAAGAGAAAAGGAAAATTTTGTTGATTATTGGTAGAACCAAGTTTAGGTGTTTTCTAGTAATAAATATAGTAAAATAATAATTAATAACTTAAATATTCAAAATTATTTTATATATCATAGAAACATATTTTAATAATAAAAACATAAAATAACATATAACATTTAAAATTAAAATACAAAACATTAAAAAACAAAAACATAACACACAACATGAAATAAAACATAAAAACATATTTAATTAAACATGAAACAAATTTAATACCCAAATTTAGTCCATAAATGTCCAACTAAATCATGTTTCAATTGGTGATGCACTTCTCTATCACGAATTATTGTTTGACCATTCAGCACATTGCTGATATTTGAAGCCATATTGATAGAATATGAAAGATCCACACCATCTCTTTGTGGGAAATCAGAAACGTCAGCTTGAGTGTATCCATCTCGTTCATTTTCCACAATCATATTGTGAAGTATGATACACGCCCTCATAATCAATCCCACTTTGTCTTTATCCCATAAAAGACATGGATTTTTGATTACGGCGAATCTAGCTTGTAGGACACCGAAAGCACGCTCAACATCTTTTCGGGCACTTTCTTGGCGTTCAGCAAATAAAGATGCTTTTGGACTCTGTGGTAGTGGTATGGATTGAATAAAAGTTGGCCATTTCGGATAAATATCGTCTGTCAGATAGTAAGTCAAATTGTACTCTTTGCCGTTAACGTAGTAGGTAACTTGTGGAGCTTGACCATAAAGTATATCATCAAAGACGGGAGATCGATCAAGAACATTAATATCGTTAAAAGTACCTGGAGATCCAAAAAAGGCGTGCCATATCCAGAGATCATATGACGCGACCGCCTCTAAAACAATTGTTGGTTTGCCGGATCCTCGTGTATACATGCCTTTCCAAGCTGTTGGGCAATTCTTCCAAACCCAATGCATACAGTCGATGCTTCCAACCATCCCGGGAAATCCACGTTCTTCTGCAACATATAGTAATCTCTGAAGATCCTCTGGTGTGGGTCTTCTTAGATATTCATCGCCAAAGAAATTGACAACTCCACTGACAAAATGTTGCAAACATTTTCGAGCAGTTGTTTCACCAAGTCGGACATATTCGTCCACCGTATCACACCCGCCACCATATGCTAGTAGCCTAATTGCTGCAGTACATTTTTGGATCGGAGAAAGACCAAGCCTTCCTGTGGCATCTCTTCTTTGTCGGAAATAAGGATCTTCTGCAGTAAGACGGTCGACAATACGCAAGAATAATAGCTTGTTCATTCTAAAACATCGTCGGAATATATGGGGAGGGTATGTCGGAGATTCACTGAAATAATCATTCCACAAACGGTTGTGGCCTTCTTCCCGATTTTTTTCAATGAATTCCCGTTTCTTTTTCTTTTTCACAAAAGCTTGTCCATGAATATCATGGTTATCAAAAAAATTTGCAAAATAGGACTCAAAAAGTGGATCATCGTCCTTTGCAAAATTAAAATGTGAATGAGAAGAAGAACCCATTGAAAAAAAAAATTAAATGACTATAGTAAGAATTTTGAGAAGTTACTTGTGAATGATTTGAATAAGTAGAAGAGATGTTCTATATATAGAAGTAAATTGTGTATCTTGTGATTCTTTTCTTACAGTTCCCGTGAGACTTTGTTGTAGTTATATATGTTGTATTTTTGTGTTAGTTATTTGTTCTCATATATCTTGTGATCCTTGTTGTATTCTTGTGTAGGAAAAAAACAATATCATGTGATATGTTCACATGTGAACAATTGATGGTTATTGAACGAGTAGCAAAAAACAAAAGCATGTGACATATACAATACCGAGTAAGAAAAATGTTATCATATAGCCGATGGCTAGATTCTTCGTCAACCAGATAACCATTACTTCCCGAGAAAGCAGAGCCATATATATATCGCCCCATGTGTTCCTTGTTCGGTTAACAAAAGCATTAGACAAACAAGAAATTAGACATTCGCTTACACATCAACTTATAATCAAACAAGACTTAACTTATAATCAAACAAGACTCAACAAGACTCAACAAGACTCAACTAGCCTCAACAGACTCAACAGACGCAAACAGGACACTTCTCGACCAGATTTGTTCTAAAACTAATCATCCACTAAGTCAAGCAGCTTCTCTTTCATAGCTTCTTCTTTCGGAGTAAGAGGTCCACTTTTGGCCAGCAAACTGTCAAGAATTTGCATTTTTGACAATCTCTCTTTCAGCACCAATTCTTCCTTCTTTATTTCCCACATGCTTTGGTACTCCTTCAAAGCCTTCTCTTCCTTCGCTTCTGTATGAGTCTTCCTCTGTTTGGCCTTACTAGCGTCTCTACCAGTAGGCCTTGTGTTTGTTGGCTCATCTATGTTACCGTCGGTCTGAGAAGCTGAAGATTGTGCAGGATCATCAAAGAGTCTTTTCTTGTTGCTTACTTCAGGTGCTTTACCATTAACACTCTCACACCATTTCTGGTCATAGCGTAACTCTAACCAACAATGCTCAAGAACGAATTTTTTCTGATAAATGTTGTAGTACATATCATACGCTATCTTCATTATATCATCCTCATTCTGACCACTAGTTTTAGCCCTCACCGCAGCAGCATACGTTCCACAAAACTTCCCGACCGTATCACCAATCTTAGCCCATTTCTGTTTACACTGAATTGGCCCTATCTTCTCATTGCCATCAGAAAGTGAACTATCTGAAAATTAATCAGCAACCCTTTTCCAGAAAGTTCTGCCCTTCTGATCATTGCCTTTCACAGCATCCTTGCTGGTGTTTAACCACCCGCTAATGAGAATCCGGTCATCAGAAGGTGTCCATTTCCTTCTTTCCCTACGACTTGCAGTTGTGTCTTCACTTGGGGAAGCTGCATAACTGACTTGGGAACTAAAGAGAGGCACTGGTGACGAAAGAGTAGGTATATTTGGGTAGAGGGAATCAAAAGAAATGGTTTGAGGATAGCCACTCCCCTGCTGACTATTCATAAGTCCCACAAAATTTGTGGACTGATTTAGATCATGGTCAGACTCCATAGTAGCAAATGGGATTTAGAAGAATATGGAAAGAAAAGAAAAACGGTTTATGCTTGGAAGATATTCGGGTTTGTGGTTTAAAGATCAAGAAAAGCTTAGTTTATAAGGTGAAGTATATTGGAGTTACAATTAATTTTCGACACCAAACACACAATGAATACACTACCTAGTCACTTCCATTAATGACAGAACAACCACCAATTAAGACTAATGACAACCTAGTCACAAAGAAGTACACATAGGAGCACAAATAAACAGTCATGCTATAACTCACTACCCCAAAATAGATACTACCAAACAAACAAAGCAATCAATTGGTTTCTAACCAGTTAGGTGTATATTTACCTTTTTCGGTTGGTTGAAATGTTGTTTCCTTGTCGCCTTAACTGTGACTTGCTTGAGCTCAACTAAAAGAAACTCACAAAACAAGAAACAAGAAATGGTTAGTAATGAAACTAACTGTGTAATGAAACTAACTGTGTAAAGACATCCATTAAAGCATAAATACAAGTACATGAGTCTTAATACCAATTGTGTAAAGACATCCATTAAAGACACAACAACCAACAACCAACTACTAACTCAATCCGACTATGAAAAAACAATTTACAGTTTGCTTATGAACCACATAGGCTGGTAATGAACCACAGAGGCTGGTTTACAGAGTTTGAATACATATCAAAACAATGAAACTATAACTCATAAAATCAAAACAATGAACCACAAAGTCTGATACATATCAAAACAATGAAACTATAACTCATAATACTCATAAAGCACTCGGACTATTACATAGATCAACTCATAACACTCATAAAACAAACACAAAAACTCAGAATCAACCAACCATCTAACCAAATACAGAGTTCTACACTCTTGACTAATCGGATCATATGCATCATTTCTCACTTTTTCAATTACTTCCAAGCAGACTTATATGGACTCAAAACCCATGAAATTTAAACAAAAACGAATCCTATATCCATGATTTATAAACATACAAAACAAACAATTGATGAAACTCTTCTAACTCGCAAATAACGCGCAAATACATAAATAAATTAAGATTGAGTCAATTACCTAACGCAATCGAAGTGCTTGAATCTTCCCCAAATATTAGGGTTTCGACAGATCGATCTTCACCAGAATCAAATGCCGTCTGCTTCACCGGAACCAAATCGACGCCGAATCCATGGAGAATCAGACGTGGGAATCAATTGGAAGAGAAGAAAAAAATCTATTGGAAGAGAAGAAAAAATTCAATGGAAATTGCATTTGCCTTTGACAGAGCGAGAGAGAGAAGAGAGAACACACGAAAAAGAAAGAGAAATGCCAAATAAAATTTACCAAATTAATCTCATCGCACCACCTGTCCACCAAAAAACGTTTCTTTTGATCCTAAAATAAGAATCGTTTCTTTCAATCCTTAAGCTTTTGTTCATTAACAATTAAAAACTATACCTAAGAAATTTACTAAGAAACATCTAAGGACTACCAATACCAATGAGGATAGTCTTAGTTCCTTTGGTTTCCCCACTCTGCTCTCAAGTTTTAACGTTGTTTAACAACCCAATTTTCGATGTCTATGTTTTGGATCTTCTTGTTCTTAGCCGAATACCTATTATATTGGGCTTTATGTGTAAGCCCACGTAATGTTCCTTTTTCCTTCATTGACACTTTTTTTTTTGTTGGTGCCAAACCCAAACCACCTGCAAGGCTGCAAAACATATGAGTTTCGTCGAATCACTTATCTTATCTTATCTTCGGTCAGTGTAATTAAAGCCACTGACTGATGTTTCCAGATAGGAAGTAATTTAATTACAAGAAAATTAACGTTGTGTTCAAGCTTTACCAATTTGACAATGGATTTGAGGTCAAAGTTATGTTACCAACTTCACTCATTTGTATGTAAACTAGGTCATCGATTAACACATTGTATTAAAGGAGTATACAAATACATTGGTTTGACCGTTTGAGAGTTAAATTACCCCATAAACTTATGTTATAAATTGAGGTTTGAGGATACAATTAAAATGGAGTTATGTTTGTAATTTATTACATGGAGCATTAATTACAGTTAATAAGGGTTTATGACTTGTGGGGAAAAAAGAAGAAGATATGGACTGATAGTTACTAGTGTGCCTTAAATGGCTTTTTTGACTTTATCATTTTCTCTTGTTTATTTAATTATCTGGTAAAATAAAGATAAAAAACTTGTGTAAGATAAATGGACCGACAAAAAAAACAAAAAAAGCGATCCGTGATTTTCGCCGTTTAACTAATTTCACGTTTGTTCGGTAAACTGAGTATGAGGAAAATAGTAGAAAAAGTTGTAAAATAAAATGTTTGGTATATAAATAATAGTAATAAAAAGAGAGTCTCAAGAAACACCTTTGGGCTCCGTACCTCTCTCTCAACGGCTATAAAAAGCAGTGGTCTTCGTGTCACGTGTCTTAGTTAGTAACTGAGAAGAATATATATATCGCGCATTAAATTTAAGGAATAGAAATTAGTATCTATATATAATAGGAAATCGGAGGAAATTACACCAAAAATTGTGTTTTTTTTCAATTGTACATTTTAAATAATTTTAAAAAAAAATTGTAAAAAATTTAAATAGTGTATTTTACAAAAATTATGATTGTTCGTTGTAACAGTTTTTTTTTTTTTGTAAAGTTGCAACTGTTCATTGTTGAGTTGTGTCTTTTCGAATATTCATATCTTCTGAAATCTATATATATTTTTCTGTTTGAGCTGTTTTCATTTATTTGTCATGACACAAAATAATATAAAATTTCACTCTCAACGGTTTTTACAACTATCCAAATTATATAAAATTATATTTATTCATTACAACATTAGTTCAATATTCTCAGTTAGAATCACTTTTTTTTTTAATTGTAGCTCTTTACCATAATTCTTCATAAAAATATTTTATATTTATAATACTTTAAACAATATGTTTTGCAAAGTTACATCTATTCTACATAGTATTTTTTATAAATTTTTTTTTGATGGTTGTGCTTTTAATAACAGTTTATATATTCAAACTATTCTATTACATTTATATATTTTTATAATATATAATATATAATTTTAAATTTTAAATTTTAAATTTAGTTTTTTTTCTAAAATACTTTATCCGGTACATTGCGAAAGTATGAATCCTAGTTATATTAAAATATAAAAGAGGAATTAAAAAAAAAAGCCAACGTGGCAAGAAGGGGCTTTAATCAGATTCCCGACAACGTTCTAGAGGGTAAATTTGGTATTTCAGTTGGTATCTTCCTTCCACCGCACACACTCTCTCCATCGGTTCAACAAATAGAGAGAAGAGAGAGAGAGAGAGGCGCTTGGCTACGAGATTTGCGGGACCAAATCAGTGCTCATTGGTCCCTCCTCCTTCACACGCAGAGAGAGAGCCGAACCAAAACAAATGGCAATTTTTTAGAGAAAGAGATAGATGACGACGACGACAAAAAGCAGCATGAGAAAGATGGAGTAGAGCAGACGACGAAGAAGAAGAAGAAGAAGGTGACTTTACTGTGATTCTCTTTATCTCTCTATGTATCTCTATTTCTCTCCGTATTCTTCGCACTAGTGATATATATATAGAGAGAGAGATCAATGGTTAGCTTTTGATTCCACTGTTTTATTATCCCATACATACCCTATATAGATTTCTCCTCCGATTTTTGATTTTTTTGACAAGATTGAAGCTTAGAGGAATTTATTTGGGTCAAGTGTTTCCTCTTTCCCTATTTTTTAGATCGAGATTGCTATTTTTGGTATATTTTTTAATTTTATGTGGAGAACGATTCTGCGTTTTTTCTTTNTTTTTTTTTTTTTTTTTTTTTTTTTTTTTTTTTTTTTTTTTTAATTTTAAGATTCGCTTGATAGATTCAGAACACTATACGGTGCCCACCCCTCCTAGGGTTTATTTAATTTTTCGATTCCACTCTCAAAATCACTTCTCTGTGTGTGTGTGTTTTTAATGCTCAAATCTTCTGTGGTGGATGTTTCAGATTAGAGGTCTGTGAAGAAGAAACGGCGTCACTTTGAGGAAGAAAGACAACAAACTATATACTTTCACTTGGTCAGGTATAAAAAGCCCTCTCTTCTTTAACACATATCCAACATCTAGCACACAGTTTGTTTACTCACATTGTATATGAATGAAAGATTGAAGATTTTAGGGTTTAGTCTCAAGATGTGGGGTATTTTGATTGCATTCTAGTCAAATTCATATATTATTTATTATATTCAATTAGTCCTACTCCTACCCATTGTTTAATGTTAAACTCAGGCTTTTTTTTTTTTTTTTTGTTTTTCCTTTACTTGCATTATTATGAAAACTCAAGTGCATTGGTGAGAGAAAGACTTGTGAATACAACAACTATTTCTATATTAATTTTTTCTATCCTTTCTTCTTTCTTCTGTCTCCTTTTGCGTGTGTAAGATTGCAAATCAAAGTACTTTGAATATGATGATAACTTTTCCTTTTTTGAGTTCCTCTCTTTGCTATTAAAATATAGAGATGCGTTTTAACACAGAATGTGTGCTTCTGTGGGACCTTTTCTTTACTTGTATTTCTATTAAAGAAACTTTAGATCGATGATACATTACTTCGTTTTCAAGCATAGTGGGTGACCACTAATGAATAAAAGTCGGTACTCTTTTTTTTTTTTTTTCGTTTGTTTCTTCTTCTAACAGTTAAAAGCTTGATCACCTTCTAAGTAAACTCTCTTTTGTTTTTTCTAATTACAATATCCCATCCCTATTAATAAGTAATAAGTCATCTCTCTTTCGCTCTTCTTTTTCTTTCTTTCTGTTTAAGCAGTGTGTTGCAGAAATTTTGAACTCTGGTGTTTAGTTGCAGTGTAATTGACTTTACTCTGATACTATTGAGTTTGCTTTGTTGAACTGTTCTAGTTTTCTCTATTTTTTTTTTAAGGTTCTTCTTCTGGTAAGATGAGATGTCTGGGCTTTAACATTTTTTTTATGGTTGTGTTAGTTGGAAAATAATGACTTTTTTTTGTCTCTTCTTAGATCTGTTATGTTCTTGAAAGCTTTCAGCACTTGTTAAAATATGAATGAAATGCATCAAACTTCAAAAATGTAACGAGCTTCCTCTGTTTAAAAAGCTCATTGTGTATTATTGTTGATTTGACCAGTGAGCAATGGGAGCTATTGCTGGAGAAGAGCTGAAAAAAATGGAGAAGACACAGGTGCATGTTGCCCGGGAAGAGAAGATATTGGTTCTGGTTAGACTTAGACCTCTGAACGAGAAAGAGATCTTGGCTAATGAAGCTGCAGATTGGGAATGCATCAACGACACTACTGTGTTATACAGAAACACATTGCGTGAGGGCTCAACTTTTCCTTCTGCATACTCATTTGGTAAGAATCGCCATGGTGTACTTGAATTAACTTCAGTTTTTGTTTTCTTTGAACCGTTCCAACCTCTTCTATTAACTTTATTCTACCTGGGCTTGTCCCTGTGAATTTCACACCTGTATATCACATCCATGAGTTGATTTGAATGCCCATTTCTCTTTAAACATTTTGGTGACAGATAGAGTGTACCGAGGTGAATGCCCAACCAGACAAGTTTACGAAGATGGCCCTAAGGAAGTTGCTCTCTCGGTTGTCAAAGGAATTAACTGTAAGCTTCCTTTATTGTTGTAATGATGTAGACATCAATGACATGGAAAGCTAAAATGATGCATTAATTATTGTTTCTCAGCTAGTATTTTCGCGTACGGTCAGACTAGCAGTGGAAAGACATACACTATGTCTGGAATTACCGAGTTTGCTGTGGCTGACATATTTGATTATATATTTAAGGTACTGCCAAAAATTAAGTCTGATTTTCTCGCACACTACTTTGATTTGTATTTCTCGTTTTCGCTAATTGCACTGGGCGCTGCAGAATGAAGATAGGGCATTTGTTGTGAAATTTTCGGCTATAGAGATCTACAATGAGGCCATCCGAGATCTTCTCAGCCCGGATAGTACACCACTGAGGCTACGAGATGACCCTGAGGTGAAACATTGCTGTTTTCTCCTTACTGTAAGTGCTTTTTGTTAATAATGGTGTGTGACTTTCTTCTCGTGTTTTTTTTTTCTTCAATTTAGAAAGGGGCCGTCGTTGAAAAAGCCACAGAGGAAACCCTGAGAGATTGGAACCATTTGAAGGATCTTATCTCTGTTTGTGAAGGTAATATTCTCATATAGTCCACCTATTTTCCATTACTACAAACGAGCTGATAGTTATGTAGTTTGCTCCAGATTTGCAACTCAGGTTATTCTGCACAAATTGTTGTGTAAAAAATATCTCTCACTACGTGTCTGTACTTCTTGATGTTCTTATTGCAGCACAGCGGAAGATTGGTGAAACCTCATTAAATGAGAGAAGTTCAAGATCGCATCAAATTATCAAACTAGTTAAGCTCTTTTCTAGTACTGGATCTAAATGATTTCCCTTTTTTTTTATCTTCGCATAATCTAAATTATTAACTTTTTGTAGACAGTTGAAAGCTCTGCTCGTGAGTTCTTAGGCAAAGAGAACTCAACCACTCTCATGGCGAGTGTGGTATGTTATTATCTACTTTATTTATATGCGTCTCAAGGTTCTAAGCTTTGCCGATCATCTTGTTTGTGCTCATTGTTTCTTATGTGCAGAATTTTATTGATTTGGCGGGGAGCGAGCGCGCATCGCAGGCCTTATCAGCTGGGGCAAGACTTAAGGAGGGTTGTCATATCAATAGAAGTTTGTTGACCCTAGGAACCGTGATACGTAAACTCAGGTGTGGAAGTGATACTTCGGCTGACACTGTAACCTTACAATTTGTAGCATGTGCTGTTGATCAATATTAACAAACACAATTCGAACTCTACAAGCATCTTTATTTATCTTTTTGAAACTTAATGTGCTTTGATATAAAGACTGTCAACATGATGCAGCAATGGAAGACAAGGACACATCAATTATAGAGACTCCAAGCTCACACGTATTCTTCAGCCATGCTTGGGGGGCAATGCCAGAACAGCCATAGTCTGCACGCTGAGTCCAGCGAGGAGTCATGTAGAGCAGACTAGAAACACTCTTCTGTTTGCCTGCTGTGCCAAGGAAGTTACAACAAAGGCACAGATCAATGTTGTCATGTCAGACAAGGCTTTGGTGAAGCAGCTACAGCGTGAGCTAGCCAGGCTCGAGAGCGAGCTGAGAAACCCAGCCCCTGCCACCTTAAGCTGCGATTGTGGGGTTGCGCTGAGAAAGAAAGATCTTCAGATACAGAAGGTTTGTGCTATTGTGGAAACCCAGTAGTAGTTTTAACAGATCCGTTGGCAGGGGTGGTTGGTTTACTTTTGGATAGTTGGGTTTATTCTGATTAAGGTTTGATATCATGCAGATGGAGAAGCAGCTTGCAGAAATGACAAAACGGCGGGATATTGCCCAATCTCGGCTTGACGATTTTATGAAGATGGTGGAACACGATGAGTCTTCAAAGGTATCTCAGTTCAATCGACAGTTTATCAAATAATCTTTTACAGTTTGATAGCATTTCTAGTTTCATCCATTTGTTTTTTTTCTTTTCAAATTTTGAAAGGCTGGGGCTCCGCATAATCGTAACCGTACCAACAAGTGGGAGGATGGTTCAGTGTCAGAGACATCAGGCGTGGTTGATCCAGATAGGACCAGTTTCATATCAGATGGGACATCTACGCCTCTGTCAACTGCAAGAGCTCATGTTAGGTCTCACTCTGATGATCTGGAGGAGGAATTGTCATCTGGGCATTTAGGAGATCAATCAGAAGAATACTGCAAAGAAGTACAATGCATTGAGATGGACGATGAATCAACCAGTGACATTAATAACAACAGTGAAGAAAGGACAGATGCAGAAACAATTCTGGGCCACAACACAGAGGCAAACGGTGGAACAGGTCATGCTCAAAACAGTACCCCGTCAAGTGTTAGAAGTGTCAGGAGGAGGCAGAGTTGGAGCCGTGGAGAAACCATGCCGGGCACAAGCACTCCTCCTGATGCCCTGGAGATGGACTACCCTGGAAGACCGGAGGTTCATGGTATCGTGTTTCCTGATTTAGAGTTCGGTTCTGGTGGGAAATTGTTGAGGGAAGATTCAATGTCCTCCCGCGGAAGTGATTCCACTGAGGCTCACAGTGTTGGAACACCGTTGGTGGGAGACGGTGGAGGTATCACCAGCATTCGGTCATTTGTTGAAGGGCTGAAGGAGATGGTAAAAACCGTTATAGCCGTCTCTATCCTTTCTACAAAGAAGCAACTTCTTATGTGGAGCTCTCTTTTCAGGTTTCGGACACTGAGAATTCAGGGAAGATGGGGAAGGACATTGGTGTGGACGCTATGGAGGAAGAGGTGTCTGGGACGATGACAAACTGGTCGGACGAATTTGAGAGACAGAGAGAACAGATTCTGGGGCTGTGGCAAACATGTCATGTCTCGCTGGTGCATAGAACATACTTCTTCTTGCTCTTCACGGGAGATCAAGCGGATTCAATATACATTGGAGTAGAGCTAAGAAGACTTTCATTTATGAAAGAAAGCTTCTCTCAGGGAAACCATGCCTTTGAAAGAGGACAAACACTAACAGTAGCTTCAAGGTTAGTACTTTTAGCGTTTGATTTTGTATCCGCTGCAAAAAGCTAATGCTCGGTTTTGCTGTAGCCTAAAGGCGCTTCATAGGGAGAGACGGATGCTAAGCAAGCTTGTCGGGAAGAGGTTTACTGGAGAGGAAAGGAAGAGACTTTACCAGAAGTTTGGAATTGCTGTGAACTCGAAACGCCGGAGGTTGCAGCTAGCGAACCAGCTCTGGAGTAAACCCAACGACATAACCCACGTGGTTGAAAGCGCAGCGGTTGTAGCGAAGCTTGTTAGGTTCGTGGAGCAAGGAAGAGCTATGAAGGAGATGTTTAGTCTGAGCTTCACGCCTCCGCTTCCAACAACACGGAGATCACTTAACTGGAGAAAAAGCATGGCCACGCTTTTCTAATTCTAATAGAGAGTTCAAACACGTTCATATAATGGTTTTTGAGGTTGTATGTGTAAATCTTCTAGGCGCTGGTGTTTGATGAAAAATTTCATGTTTCTACAGCTTAAGATGGATCTGTCTCTATTTTTATTGTTGGTTTCATGGGGATTTTGATTTGTAAGCTGACATCAACACATTCTGATGTTTTTTCTTTAACTGGTAAGGCTTTTGGGTAATATGATATCGACCCTTGTCCTATTTTAGCGCAACGAAACATAGTTTTCAAAATGTGCGTGACATTTGTCCAACATCGATACGAATTCGTTGAACAAGACCGATCAATTCTGCTAACTACAATTCCGAAGCCCAAATGAATGCTCAGGTTCTAAACACTGTCGTTTTTGTCTAAAATGTTTTTAGTTTTAGTTTCTACAATGTAAAACAACAGTAAAGGCCAAAATTGAAAGAAGAGTAAAAATAACAACTAAAAAAAACAGAGATATTGAGCAATCTATGATCATCACCAGGAACTACAAAACATAAAGGCTAACATCACTCAAACCGTCTAAATATGCAGAGAGCAACCATAATTATAGTGAGCACGTTACTCAATATGATATCTTGGAACTAGATCTTCAACCAACAAAACTGCAAACTCGAACAGGAAACTGTCTGACCTCTCGTCCTATTCAAATCAATGAATACAAACAAGTTCTCGCCATTTGAAAGTGTGATATGCAACAAGGCGGGTTTTCAAAAATCTTATACAACTCCAAATCTGAGAGTCACTAGTAGTCTCTTAGGCCAAAATTTGCTATCCTACATTCAGCCATCCATTCATACCAAACAAAACACTATACTACACAGTTACACACACATTCATACCAAAGCATCAAACGTGGTTCAGTTGCATAATCTTCCTATAACCACCTAATCCAAAAGTTAAAGGCTCTCGGTGAAACACTCTAAACACTCTCATTAATTCACACACGCTTTTAAGCTTGAACCAATCAACAAATCTTGTGTATAAATAAGCGACTGCAAAATCAAAACTTATTAATTTCAGTATAATTTGGATTCAGATCCCAAATGAAGCCACAAGGGGAAACATCTAAGCCTCTAAAATCGCAAATGAGTTGAAAACAACACAAATCATGAACAGAGACGAGTTTTATACTCAAATGATTCATGATGAGAAGAAGTATACAGACAACACCATTAAAGGCGACATTTTTTTGGTTGGCAAACAAGAAAAAAAAAACCCTAAAAAAGAAGAGAAAAGTTTCAGATGAGTTTGAAAGGGAGAGGCCAAGGAGTAGACCTGGGAACCTCAAGCTTGTCTTTGATTCGCTCAATCATCTTCTGCTTCTTCCCTCTCGAGTTCCCGTACGATCCTTTGAATCTCTTCCCTTTCTTCGTCTTCTTATCTCCTCTCCCGCACAAATCCATTCCCGATACCGCCGGAGCTGCAGACGCCGGAGATAAAGATGAATATTTCGCCGCCGAACAGTTCAATGCTGCAGATGTTCGCTGCGTCATCATAATCCGTCGCGCCATCGCGCCGCACCACTGCATCGCCGCCATCTCGCTCTCTCTCACACTCACTCTTTCGTCCTCTGAAACTTCAGAGAGACTAAAACACACATTGGGTTCACTCATGGGCCTTTAGTAAAGCCCATTAAAGGCCTTTTGAGTGGTCTTGGTGCAAGACGTTATATATGTGTCTCCACCACAGTCACAGAGTTAACGATCATATCAGCGAAACACCATGGAGCTTTTCTGCTCAACAACGTCTCTTTCCTCCTCCTTCGCTCTCTCTTCTGCTCTTTTCGTTCCTACTTCATCTTTCCCCGTACGCAATTTTGGGTTTTTGAATTGTTATTTTCTGAAAGTTTTGTTCTTTCAGCCTCTAATTCGTTGCGGGAAATTTTGGATTTTTTTTAGGTGCCAGGGAGCAGGAGACTCATGGTTCTGTGTAGTTCCGAGAAATCTCAGAAGGTACTTTCATTCAAACCCATTGCATTGATTATACAATTGAAGCTATTAAAAAATGTGGTCTTTGTTGTTTTCCCTGGAAAATCAGATGACAGTTTCAGTAACTGGAGCAACTGGATTCATAGGGAGACGACTGGTTCAGAGACTTCGTGCTGGTAAGATGATAATGATACACTGATCACACTCGTTCGACTTAGTTATGATTCAAATCTGTACTTTAACTTTTTCAAATGTTCGTTCTGCAGATAATCACTCTATCCGTGTCTTAACACGTTCTAAATCCAAAGCTGAGCAAATATTTCCTGGTAAGAAGGTAATGACTGTTCATTCATTCTGCTTAGGATCATATGTGATTTGATTAATCATATTACCAGTCTTTTGATCTGATTCATCTTGTTCTTAATGGTCTCCTTTCAGCCAAGGATTTCCCAGGTATTGTGATTGCAGAAGAACCGGATTGGAAAAAATGCGTACAAGGATCCACTGCTGTTGTGAACTTGGCAGGACTGCCTATTAGTACAAGGTGGTCTCCCGAGGTCAGTTTTCTTCTTACACCTTTCTCTAAAGTTTGATCCTTTTTCGTTTCTCCACTGATATCTTTGCTTGCTTTGCAGATCAAGAAAGAGATTAAGGACAGCCGGATCCGTGTCACCTCTAAAGTTAGTGATTATACTGTCTTTTGTCATTTGATTGTGGTTCCAAGCTTTCACATATTAAGGAGATTTCCTAATGAAAAGGTTACAATTTTTTTTTAACTACATGAAGGTTGTTGAGTTGATGAATAATTCACCAGCAGAAGCCAGGCCTACCGTTCTAGTTAGCGCCACGGCTGTTGGTTACTATGGTTTGTTACAATCCTATATGCGGGAGCCATCAAAGTTTGGATTCGTGAATCATGTCAACAAGAATTCTAACCCTCTTTTTAACTGCCAGGTACTAGTGAGACCGGAGTATTCGACGAAAATAGTCCATCAGGGAAGGATTATCTCTCAGAGGTAAATGTCCTAGAATATATTCCTTTTGCAAATTCTGAATCTTTTTCTAGTTTAGATCCTGAAATAACTGTTTGTACTTAGCGGTGATAGATGTCGATCTAACTCCATGTTCTCCAAATTTGCTTCTTAAATAAAACATGTACTTGTGAACTTAGGTTTGCAGAGAATGGGAAGGAACTGCACTGAAAGCGAATAAGGATGTTAGAGTGGCACTTATCCGCATTGGTGTTGTTCTTGGCAAAGATGGTGGAGCTTTGGGTGCGTATTCTCTCTCGCTCTCACACGCTAATGAAATTTGTTTGTGAAGGACTTAGATACTCTGATGATAAAGTATTTTTTTTGTGCATTGTAGCCATGATGATACCCTTTTTCCAAATGTTTGCTGGAGGACCTCTTGGTTCAGGACAACAATGGTAAAAGTTGAGTTGGATACTTTTCTGGTTATCTCTTGATGGCTCTCTGCGATTTTTGAAGATCGTTCTTAAACAATTCATTGTGTAGGTTCTCTTGGATTCACGTTGATGACTTGGTGAACTTAATTTACGAGGCCCTCAGTAATCCATCCTACAAAGGTAACAACAAACATACATATCCTTTATGTTTCGTCTTAAGAATAGGTAACGGAGTTTGTCCCAAAAAAAAAACGGAATAGGTCAAGGGCTAAAGCATAGTGCTATTGGTGCTGGTTGTTGGCAGGAGTTATTAATGGGACTGCGCCGAATCCGGTTAGACTTGGGGAAATGTGCCAGCAGCTAGGCAGCGTTCTTAGCCGACCATCGTGGCTACCAGTTCCTGACTTTGCACTCAAAGCTTTGCTCGGAGAAGGTGCCACTGTGGTTCTGGAGGGACAGAAGGTTTTACCTGCAAGAGCCAAAGAGCTTGGCTTTGAATTCAAGTACAAATACGTGAAAGATGCACTCAAAGCCATTATGCAATAAGGTGACACATACAGCACCGTTGTAGCATTGGATTTGTCACAGAAAAACAAGAGATTCTTTTCTTTTCGTCTCTAATATATTCTTTTTCCGAGGGATATATCATGTATGTATGTATCTATCAGATGTGTTGAGAGGATATTATTACTGAGACATAGGATTTTTCTCATATACTGTTCTTATTCATAGGGTAATTTAGCCAACTCACAGGTCCTCTTCAGGCTTCAGCCAATGACTTCACCTATAAAGCGCCAAACTTTGCTATTCACGAAAAAATTATGTGAATGACGTGCTCAGACTTATATCATGCAGTAAGAATATATAGAAGAGCAGGGAACTGTATGAAATGGGATTGAATCTGATAAAGAAAACAAATCTAGTCAAGACAAGCCAGAGATTTATTAACTTATTTGTTTTCCTTTTAATTCGAGGCACTAGTCTTTATAATACACAACATGAGGGGATCATAAATAAACTGAGCACACTCATTGTGTGAGTTGGTCAACCCCTCAATGAATACTTCTTCCCAGTGAAAGCTTGGAACTTAGGCTCTTCTTTCTTCTCCTGTTCTTCTTGCTTTGTCTCTTTTCCAGCTCCAACCTAGAAAAGGTCAATCATAGGCATTTGTCTCTCAGTTCCACTCCAATATCTGTTTTGCCATTAATCAAAAAAAGTTTTTATAACTACCTTAGGAGGAGTAGCCTCTTTTGGAGCACGGTTGGCATTGGACCCAAACACAAGTTTTCCATGTGCCTGTCGCGCAGCTTTCTCTGAGCTACTTGCTGCAGATGACTGTCCATTACCATTAGCAACAACTGGCTGTTTGTCTTTTGGGCTAGAGGCAGGCGGTGGCTCATAGGCAAGAGGTCTCCCATCTAACCGTCTTCCAGATCCCGTGAAAGGGTTGAACTTTGGTTCAGGTTCATCCACAACCTCCTCAGCTGAAAAAAAAAAACACACATGAAATCCAACAACTTGAAGCTAATAGACTAAAAGAATATCCATCTTATGATTCCATGTCCATGAATACATACCTTTTGCCGGACCCTTAGCTGCAGCAGGTGCTGTGGTACGTTCAGGCTCCTTGTAGTCAAGGGGAGTTGCGAAATCAACCTCACAGTCTGTTTCTATGATACTGATTCCATTAGCAGGCTTAGTTTCAACTATATCTATAAAGTACTTCTTGTTGTTGTATGGAACCATAATGCTATCCCCAGTGGTTAGGCATGAGTAATTTCTCAGAGCAGTCTCCAAGCTGCAAGGTTCACTCATTCATCAGAAAGCCACAAGGAAATATAGATAACAAACAGAAACAAATGAAATCATCTAACTACGGGCCAGAAGACAAGAAGAACTTCAATATAATACATTTTTTTCTAAGTAAAAACCAACATGATATGGGCAAAAGATAATTAAATAAGGACTAATACGAGAGGGTTCGAAATAAGATGGACTCACATGGCTTTCGGGTTGGAGATATCGAGGAAGTCTTTTGTGTGAGGCTGTAGTTTAACGTAAGTTCCCTTTGGAAGAGTGACATTTCTAACTCTCACAATGTCTCCTTCTTGCAGGAGCAGATTCTGCATCATCTGGATTAGATAAAAGTAGCAAACAATTAGTTTGGTAAAGCTGCAAAATCCCGAGAATATCAACCGATAACCAAAAAGGAGGCTGATACGAACCCAATATGGCATGTAGATCATGCCTTCTTCTGCAATGAACTCAAGGACTCCACAGTGAGAAACACGTTCAATTCCAGCATTACGAAGCTCAAACAGCATTGGATAGTCAATATGCAAAGAAGCTGTAAAGTTTCCCCAATATTAGAGCTATGATATTTTCCCAAGTTTAACATAATAAATCAAACTCAAAAGAGCAAATCAGTGGGAGCATACCTAGACGATCAAGGGCTGATGGTGGCATTATAACTGAAAAAGAATAAACACAAATCAAACTTCAAGCTTGAACAATATGGATGAAAACAAACAATGGCGTCTAGATAGAAGGACTTACTCTTGTCACCACTTTCAATTTGTGGCTGCAAGACGAGAAAAGGGAATACAAATTAGAAACAAGAAAATAGAAATCAAGTATGCAGAATTCTGAGTCTGAATCTGAGAATTGTTACAGATTTCAGCAAGTAGAACCTGTAATGTTACAACAAAATAGAACTCCTCGATTCACTTATCAGGGTATTAACTTAAAGAAGAGACATGAAACCAAACCTTATCGATAAAAGATGCCGGATAGCAGCGATAACTCTGCTCAAAGGTCGTTCCATGATAATGGTATCCATCGAAAAACTGCATCGTGTTAAGTTCCAAAGGTTAAGACAAAACAACATGTAAGTGATTACTAAACTAGCATTAATGGTTAAAAAATGAAACCTTTGAAGACACTTACCATAGTTTGTTTTTGGTGGTTGATAAAGAGAATAAGTTAACTCAGGCAATCAACTGTCAACATACCGCAAAAAGAAACGTCACACAACTCAAATTAGAAGAGATCCAAATCAGACAAGATATATAAAAATAAATATTAGGGTTTCAAATCGTCAATCGTGGGCAACAATTCCAAGCAGCAA
>NC_025700.1:22033401-22048671 GCF_000633955.1 Camelina sativa | reverse complement strand
TCGATAAAAGATGCCGGATAGCAGCGATAACTCTGCTCAAAGGTCGTTCCATGATAATGGTATCCATCGAAAAACTGCATCGTGTTAAGTTCCAAAGGTTAAGACAAAACAACATGTAAGTGATTACTAAACTAGCATTAATGGTTAAAAAATGAAACCTTTGAAGACACTTACCATAGTTTGTTTTTGGTGGTTGATAAAGAGAATAAGTTAACTCAGGCAATCAACTGTCAACATACCGCAAAAAGAAACGTCACACAACTCAAATTAGAAGAGATCCAAATCAGACAAGATATATAAAAATAAATATTAGGGTTTCAAATCGTCAATCGTGGGCAACAATTCCAAGCAGCAAAGAACATCAAAGTCGGTGACTTTGACAAACGTTAATCAAAAAAAAAAAAAAAAAAACCCTAAGACTTCAATTTCGAATCTCAGAAAACCTAAAAAAGTTCGAAGAAACCATCTCTATAACCCGCAAAAATCAAACCTTTTCAAACAAAACCAAGTAAGATCCTTGGAAACCTATCCCAATACGACTCACCAGGAATCCCCAAGAGAGGATAATCCAATCACAAATCCAAGAGTGAGATCGATACAAACAAAACCAAAGCTTTACAAAATTGAAAGCTCGCCTTGAGATTATCAGAGATTGTACAAGAAAACCAGAAAAAACTACCGATTGAGCTACCCCGACCATTAAATTTACCTGTGAGAGAGTTTTATTCGATTCCGGACACAAACAAGTAACGATTGGTGTTGGTGACCTGTGTGATAGCGTTTCCTTGTATTGTATACATACCATACGGTGCGTATTGAGTCTATGTCAACATAAACAATATTGAGCCTAATAAAATAAAAAGCCCATTAGTTATGATTGGCCCATTGGTGGCTTTTTTAAATAAACGTGTGCGTTACCAAATACACACAGTGAGAAACTCTCAATCTGAGCAGATATTTTACCCAATCAGGAGGATTCAGGGAGAGAAGCAGAAGAAGAAGAAGAAGAAGAAATGGAGATAACACTGAACAGTGGCTTCAAGATGCCGATCGTCGGCTTAGGAGTATGGAGGATGGAGAAAGAAGGGATCCGAGACCTTATCATCAGTGCTATCAAGATCGGCTATCGCCATCTCGACTGTGCTGGTAACTATCTCTCTCTCAGTCAGAGCTAGACCTTTTGTGGTTGCTTCGGGTTCGTTTGAAGATGTGAATTTATTGGGTTTGTTATAACTTGTCTAAAGCTTAAAACTTTATTAAAGATGGTCTAAGATTTGGGAGCTGAAGTGAATACTCTCTGTAGATCTTTATTTGCATTTGATGCTTCAGTATTTGGAATCATAGAATGATCTAAAAGTTTTTGCTCTGTAGATGATTATTTTGTGGTAGCTTTTTAGCTGTTACTTGTAATAGACATGGTTCATTTTGACTTTTGACTTTTTTTTTTTTTTTTTTTAATGTGAATTGCTTGGTAGGTTTCTATGTCTTGATTTTGGGAGTCTTTTTTTCATCCCTTTTGTTTATGCTAACATCTTTTGGCGTGTTCGTGTTCCATTCCATGCTGCAGCTGATTATAGGAACGAGACCGAAGTTGGTGAAGCTCTTACAGAAGCATTCAAGACTGGTCTGGTTAAGAGGGAGGATCTCTTCATTACAACCAAGGTCAAACGAAACCACATAGCTGTGATTAGAAATATATCTATTTTTAGTTTGGATGATTAAGAAGTGAGAAAGCTCTGCGTTCTGAATCCTTTTTGTTATTGCAGCTATGGAATTCAGACCACGGCCATGTTATTGAGGCGTGCAAAGACAGTCTCAAGAAACTTCAACTTGATTATCTTGACCTTTTCCTCGTTCACTTTCCCGTAGCAACGAAACACACTGGTGAGGGCCTGGCTGTTGCCTTATCCACGTTATTTAGTCTTGACTAAAGACCTTTGCATTTTGTTTTTATTATACATCCTCCTTTTTCTCTGGCTGAAATAGCCAAGTTTCCTCAAGTCTTTCGCAATTGGTACAAACAATATAATAATAAGCTGTAACATGTGAGCCGTCCCCTGTCCATATGTGCTTACAGGAGTTGGAACAACCAATAGTGCTTTGGGTGATGATGGGGTATTGGACATAGATACAACAATCTCTCTGGAAACTACATGGCATGACATGGAAAAGCTTGTTTCTATGGGTTTGGTCCGCAGCATTGGAATCAGGTTCAACATTTCTCACCAACTTAACTAGTCCTTTTGTTTTCCAGGCTAATTTCTGACTTTTTTTTTACCATTTGGCTGTTTCCAGTAACTATGACGTTTTTCTAACGAGAGATTGCTTGGCTTACTCCAAGATCAAGCCTGCAGTGAATCAGATCGAGACACACCCTTACTTCCAACGTGATTCTCTTGTCAAATTCTGCCAGAAGCACGGGATTTGTGTCACCGCACATACTCCTCTAGGAGGTGCCACAGCCAATGCCGAGTGGTTTGGAACCGTGTCATGTCTGGATGACCCAGTTCTCAAAGTAAGTCCCATCCCCTACACCTTAAAAATTTTGGTTTGAAACAGTGAAAGAGTGTACCTTTTGACAGTTGATTAAATTGGACTGATATAATCTGAAATCCTTAGGGTGTGGCCGAGAAGTACAAAAAGACAGTGGCACAGGTAGTGCTGAGGTGGGGAATCCAGAGAAACACAGTGGTGATACCAAAGACATCGAAGCCTGGGAGATTGGATGAGAATTTCCAAGTATTCGATTTCGAGCTGTCGAAAGAAGACATGGAACTGATCAAGACCATGGACAGGAAGTACCGTACGAACCAACCAGCCAAGTTTTGGGGCATCGATCTCTACGCTTGATCACAAGCACACACACTCTCACTCTATCTATCTATATGAATAAATGAAGCTGAAGAAGTAAGCCCTTATTAGCTTGACTGCAATATTCTCAAATATTGTGAGCCTATCTATTTTATAAAACTCATGTCAAACAGATTCTGATTTCTTTTAAGTCCCCCTCTCATCTCTATATTTTTTTATATGCTAATCCTCAATAGAAAAAAAAAATGAAAAACATTCGAAACGCACCACTGCAAGAAGGAGATGTGAAAGGACGATAATGACCTTGTTCAATAGAATTTGAGAGGAGGGTATTTTGGTAAATTCGATCTTCTTCTGCTTCGTCTACAGACATCTCTCTCTCTCTCTCTCTCTCTCTCTCTCTCTCTCTCTCTCTTCAATTAGATAGATCCTTTCGTCTCGATCGATCAATATCCATTGTTTCTTCCTCAGAAGCTCCGAAAACTCGTAAGCTTTCGCGCCATTGTGTTCACTTTGATTTCGATGTTAAATTCAGTCTTCTTTCTCTAGGGTTTGTAATTTTCAATTCAAGCTCTTCCTTTGTTTATTTTTTTTTATTTCGCGGAGTTTGTATGTTTTACTTATAAGCTTCAGATTGATTCGACCTTATTGTTGATCGTGGTGACCTAATACGATATATATATATATAGGATATATATATATATATATGTATATTTGGTAATTGTTCATTGAAGTTCTGTATCTGACGAGTTTGTATTGATTTTGGTATCTATTATTATTCTGATTACGGAACCCTAACTGGGAAATCAACTATACAGATTTTGAATCCGAGAATCATAAATTAAGTTGAGAATTGTTTAGTTTTGTTTTTATATGGAATCTTGATTCTAGATGAGTGTGATGATTTAAGGTTTAGAAGAGTTCCAGAGTGATTGCTTTATAAATCACCAATGTTTTTGAAATTTGGTTTCACTATATTGCTGAGTGTCTTCGACGACAAGCTTGAGAAGTTTTATTTTTTCTCGGTGTTTTTCTCTTCTTGAAGATATATATATATATATACATATATAAGAGGATGGAGAATGGTGGTCAGTATGATAATGGGAGGTTCAAACCCGATTACTTGAAAGGTGCACAATCTATGGTAAGCCATTATTGATTTTTTTTGGTTTCCCTCTTATGTTTTTGTTGTTGTGATTGTAGTAGGCTAACAAGCAATGAATGTGTTTGTTAACACAGTGGAATATGATGCCTCAGCATCAGATTAAGGAACAACATAATGCCTTGGTGATGAATAAGAAGATCATGTCCATCCTTGCTGAGAGGGATGCAGCTATACACGAAAGAAACCAAGCTGTCTCTGCCAAAAAAGAAGCAGTTGCGGCCAGGGATGAAGCGCTTCAGCAACGTGACAAAGCTCTTTCTGAGAGAGATAAAGCCTTGATAGAGAGAGACAATGCTTATGCTGCGCTTCAACACCATGAGAATAGTCTCAACTTTGCTTTGTCCGGTGGGAAACGCGGTGACGGAGATGATTGTGTCGGTGTTGAACCCCACAAACTTGCAGTCTTCCCGTTATCAACTATTCCCCCCGAGGTGACCAGCACTACTAAGGTGGCCAAAAGGAAGAAGGAGAGCAAGCAGGGGCAAGTAAAGATGAAAAAAGTTGGTGAAGATCTGAACCGTCGAGTTGCTGCTCCTGGAAAAAAATCTAGAAAAGATTGGGACAGCCTAGATGTCGGTTTAAATTTAGTCACCTTTGATGAGACGATAATGCCAGTACCGATGTGCACATGCACAGGCTCTGCACGTCAGTGTTACAAGTGGGGAAACGGCGGCTGGCAATCATCTTGTTGCACAACCACTTTATCTCTTTATCCTTTACCGCAGATGCCAAACAAGAGGCATTCTCGGATGGGCGGTAGGAAAATGAGCGGAAACGTCTTCTCGAGATTACTCAGCCGTTTAGCAGCAGAAGGGTATGACCTCTCTTGTCCTGTTGATCTTAAAGACTATTGGGCTAGACACGGGACAAACCGCTACATCACTATCAAGTAGCCTCTATATATGGTCTATCTACAGAAGCCAAGTATGTTTCTCTCTTTTTCTTTCTACTTTAAGGTTAGGTGTTGTCTTTTGTCTCTATTGTTCATAGTTCGTTGTTGTGTATGTTACAATATTATTATGTTAACTATCTTTTGAATGGGCAAAAATGGTTTGGCATAAGGAAATATATTTTGACTTTAAAACTTTAAATCGTAACAGTTAGGATTACGAAATCTTTTGACCCCCCTTTTATTAACAGTGAGAGAGAATATCTCAAAGTTCTCAACAGCTTTAACGTTGAAAACTCACATCAATGATTTGGTCATTCATTTACACTATTTAGTCTTATATTTTTACGGAGAACAAAAACAGAAAAACAAAACAATCGAAGCATGAACAAAGTGCCGGAGAAAGTCACAGTGGAAACCCAGTCGCAGCAAAAGCCATCAAAGATGCGTTGGCTCGCCGCCTCCAGAGCATTCTTGCAAATTCCAAATCCGGCGATTGTCAAAGTTTTCGTCCTAAGCAGCGTGGCTACGTTCACCTCAGGAATTGCCTTAGTCATTGAATGGATCTGTCACGGAAAGAGCCACAGCGGATTTGGGTGGATCATCTACTATGCGTTGTTCTTGGTGTGTCTTCCTCTTCTCATCTTGATCGGTCTTCATATCCTCATGGCGATCTCTTCTTCTAGCCGGAGCTCAAAAGTTCAGATTGTAGATACAGCTTCAAGCAAAGAGCCGTGCGTTGTGCAGCAGAACCAGTGTACCGAGACGAATCAACGAACTGAAGAAACGGAGAAAAACAGCTGCCGAAGTTTAGCCGTTGTGGTTGCTTCGGATAACGAGAAGGTGCCGAGGATAAAACGCGCCGTGTCATTCCCGTCGCATGGCGAAGTAAGATCATGTCGTACTCGTTAGCAAAACAAAGTACACTAGATATGGTTTTAGTAATCATGAACCTAATAATCTCTTTGTGATATGTTCTTCAGCATTTTGTCTTTTTTTCATTGATCCAACGATAATGATTTCTGAAAATCGAATTACAACCTTTTTTCATATGATAGATTAGATATTGCCACAAAGTTCCATTTTCTTATATAAATGGATAAAGATAGGTTTAGGAACGTGCACTTGTAGCAAGGAAGTCCTCTTGTTCATTTCTCCGCCCTAAGCGCTAACTCGTAGACTGACTGACACTCGTAGTCCGGACTTGTTCACTAAGACACAACGGTTCTCACTTGTGTCATACACCTGTGTCGGGCCTTTTGGTTATGTTTTATTACACTTCCAAACAGGGACCCATTTATCACTTTACCGGACATGATTGCTACATTGTACTTTGTGTTCATGGCCCAAAATGAGAATGTTTCAAAAATTTATCTTGAGTTGTATAAAGCTTTTTATAAAACCAGTCACAAAAAGAAAACCAAAGAGACAAAAGTAGTAAATGACAGTGATTTACCCAAAATAGGTGCTATGCGATTGGTCTAAGATATAGTATTACTTTTTGAAGTGATTTACCCCAAATTTAATAATATTTTGCCCAAATGTGGTAAATATCATTTATAGAGAAATTGTGGACCTTTATTCTGTTGAGTAGCTGCGTGAGCTTTGTGCAAATCATTATATACAATAATTGTTAAAGACCAAAAATAGATTTTGCTATATATAAAAAAGTATAGATTAATTGAAAAACGACAATTAATTAATGTGTGCTCGACAAATGTGGTCCATAAAAATTCATATTAGCTTCAAATTTGAAAGGTATCTCTTAATTAGTGAAGACTAATATAAGGACATAAAGGAGTGAGGCTTTATATTTTATAGAAGGAAGGAAATATATAAAAAGTTAAAAAACAAATAAAATAATCATAAAACTCAAAAAAATGGTGTACGGTGAAAAACATGGGAATCTTTGTCGTAACCAGGTCGTTACCACTATAAAAGGAGGCTTCTTGCAATCTATCAAATCCAGACAACACCAATCATATCCTCAAAGGTTCTTTTTATCAACTGTCCTAGTCCATTGTTGCAGCTCAGGTCCTTTACTCTCTACTCTTTTTATTTCTTACTCAAAAGTTTTAATCTCTTGTCTCCCTTATCCATAATCTGAAAATCTCCATTGAGAAACAGAGATCTTTGATTAGCTTTGAACTATCAACTTTTTATTTTTTTTTCCAATTTTATGGATTTCTTTGTTGTTTGATATATTATCTGTAAGAAAAAAACGAGTGACGTGTATCTTTTTCCATTGTCTAAATCTTTTAAAGGATGGATGGACAAGGCGATATGAGTCCTTTAAACATCCAATACTACCAGGATCTACTTAGCAATGATGACAGTGACAAGAGAACCGCTGTGTCACCTGTTTCGCCATATTCTCAGGTCCCCCCACTGACCCGTTACCCAGCCGGGTCGCCGCACTTCAGCCCCGGACCAAGGAGTACTCAGCCGTTAACTACCTTCTCTTACATGCCCCAAATGAGTCCTTCATCAACGTCGTTCCATACTTCATTGGCACAAGTGCAACGGTCTTCTCCATCGGTGTCCCGTCCGCCGATGTGTCCTTCTCAGTCGTCGTCCTCTCTTTCAGGGTCGTTGTTCCGTCGCGATTCTTTTAATCATTCCAACCATGGACCACGGTCGGTAATGCAGCCAGCGCCTATTCTCTCGTCCTTACAGCCATCGCCTGTTTACTACTCATGTCCGCCTGCACCTATGTTCTCATCCCAACAGTTGTCGCCTGTCTACTACTCATGTCCACAGGTGACTGATCAGCCTTCGCTTTTGTTCTCGTCCCAACAGTTGTCGCCTGTCTACTACTCATGTCCACAGGTGACTGATCAGCCTTCGCCTGTGTTCTCGTCTCAACAGTCGTCGCCTGTCTACTACTCATGTTCGCAGATAACTCAGCCGGAGCCTGTGTTCTCGTCTTCGCTTATGCATTCATCATTCACGCCGGAGACTCAACCGGCGCCTGTCTACCCATCTTATTCGCAGGTGACTCAACCGGCGCCTGGCTACTCCCCATTTACGCCGATTGATCTGGCACCTGTCTACTCATCTTTTACGCCGGGGACTCAGCCTGCGCCGGATGACTCCTCATTTACGCTGGTGACTCAGCCTGCACTGGACAACTCCTCATTTTTGCAGCCTACGCCGGAAAACTCCTCATTTACGCCTGTGACTCAGCTTGAGCCGGGAAACTCCTCATTTATGCCGGTGACTCAGCCAGAGCCGGAAAACTTCTCAGTTGCACCGGTGACTCAGCTTGAGCCGGGAAACTCCTCATTTTCGCCGGTGACTCAGCCTGCGCCGGAAAACTCCTCATTTACGCCGGTGACTCAGCTAGAGCCGGGAAACTCCTCATTATCACCGATGACTCGGCCTGCTTCGGACAATTCCTCATTTACGTTGGTGACTCAGCATGAGCCGTTCAACTCCTCATTTACGCCGGTGACCGAGCTCTCCTCCTCATCGGTGCTTGTGTCCTTACCGTCGTCGACTGTCTGCTCCTTGGTGCCGTCATTGACCCATTCTCCGTCTTTATCCCTTGGTAAGCCGCCGAGATACCCTACCTCTCCGTCAGCACAAGTGCAGAAGAAAGACTCTTCCAATGAATTCAACCAAAACCCTTCTCCTTTACAGACGGCACCTGTGTCCTCGTCCTTACCGCCGTCGTCTGTCTACTCCTCGTTGCCACCAAAGTACCCTACTTCTCCGTCATCACATGTGGGGAATTCTTCTTGGTCTAGCCGAAAACCTCCTCGGGTTCCGGTCAAGGCGTCTACTACTAACTCCATGAGTGCATCCGGCAGCAACACTCAGCCACGGAAAAAGTCTCATAAACGGACCGACAGTGGGATCAATTCAAGGATCCTTCCGCCGCTACCAGATCTTATGAAGGAAGGCGCTGTAGAGTGGACATATGATAACAATGGCAGCAATGAGTTTATGATTTTGGATAACACTAATCATAATGATGCTAGCCGTAGTGGTAGTGAGAATGGTAGCCATTCGGAGGGTGGAAGCAATGATAATGAGAACAGGTTTAAGACTGGACCGACTACTTCGGGTGTGAAGAGAAAAGCAGGCAAAGACATTGATCCTTTCTACCAACGTGTTCCAGTGGATGGTTGTTTTAATGACATGATAAAACAGAAATCTCGGTCTCCTGCTGCACGGAATCTTCGGAATCTTCCGGTTGCTGAAAAACGCCAGCATACTTCTTCTGGATTGAGGATCGCCAGCGACATTAGTGAGGTTGAATCTCCTGAAGCTAAGAGAAAGAGAAGGTAACCAATGATTTTTTTATTTATTTTTTATGATCACATATCTATGATGTATATATGATTTTGTGATATTTTTCCATATTGTGGATATGCTCTTTTTAGAATCTTGGCAAACCGAGCGGCAGCTGCACGTTCAAAGCAGAGGAAGGATCTTCACACTCTTAATATGGAAAACAAAAAAAAGGCTCTCGAAAGCCAACATGATACAATGTCTCGTAAAGTCGCGGATTTGGAGGTGATCGATCGAGACATATATATATATATAGCACATTAACAATCATCTATTTTGTCATGTCTAAGTGGTTCCTATAAGAATTTTTGTGTTGTTTGTTGCATATGCTGCAGAAAGAGAATATGATGATGACGTACGAGAATAAGGAAATGAATATTCGCATTTTCTTTAGGGAGAGAGAGGAACAATTTCGTGATGGTACGTCATCTTCATTTTTTTTAATTAATATCGATGCTTTAACCACTTAATTCTTTCTGCAATATATCTATAAGAAGTGTTATGAATTTCCATATGCATATAGATTTTTGGATGAGATTATTGTTTTAAACTGGCCACTTTTTTTATAAAACTGCGGAAATTGGACTGGAATCTATGCTTTGATTTCCTATGTTGTCACTGCAGGCTTGACTGAACAATAATTGTGTGCAGAAATCTCAAAGCTGAAGGCGGCATTAGCCTTGCACGGACAAGCTAGTGTAGTTGACGACGCTCAACGGCTAAAGGAGCCATTAGCCTTGAACGGGCAAGCTAGTGTAGACGACGATACTCAACGGCGGCTAAAAGAGGCATCAGCCATGAACAAACAGTTGTGTGCTGAAATCAAGCTGCTGAAGTTGGCAGCAGGTGAGACGTTGTATCAGCAGGTGAAGCCAAACGAGGCCCAAGTCGAGGGATCAAACATGCAGCAGCCGCAAGACCAAAATATGAAGCAGCCATTGGACCAAAACATGCAGCAACCACTGGAACAAAACATGCAGCAGCTTCAGGACCAAAACATATTCCAGCAACTCAACATCAACCAGTTCAATCAGGTCAACGAGTTCAATCAGCAGCAGTCAAACTTTGGTTTGGATAAACAGACCTAAAGAAGTTGAGGTGGCTTTGACAAAATCCTATNAAAAAAAAAAAAAAAAAAAAAAAAAAATTAAATCCTATATCATCGGATCAAAGATTTTAAGTTCTAATTTTCTTTAAAGTTTTTATTTTCAGTTTTATCTTAATTGATTTGTTTAAGGGTCAAGTTGAGAGTAACAAATCTATCTCACTAGAGAGTAATAGATATGATTGTAATCGTGTGAGGAGGTGAGGGTTGAGACTTGAGACTAAACAAAGTGACCTTTGTCAATTTCTGTTTTGTATGATCCAGTTCTCTGTTTCAATAAAGCTGTGTCCTTTTTAATTTATAAAAAAAAATTATAATGTTATCCAAATTTTTTTTTGATGAAATTTAATTATATACTAGTAGTAGTATTTTTGATAAAATAGACGAAAGTGGTCTTCTCGGATGTTCCTTTTTTCCGACCAGTCGATGATGATTGCTTTGGTCAACGTTTAAAAGAGTCGTGTTCTTCTACTTCCTTATTTGCGCCATTGATTTTGGCTGAAAGAAAGAAAGAAATATACAGAGAGAGATACCCTTCTATCTTTACTCCTTTGCTGGTCGATTTCTTTCCTTTCTCTTCTTCGATTCTTGGCTATATATCAATTCAATCTTTTTGCTTCAAAGCCTCCATTTTTATAAGTCTCCGAGCTCCAAAGGTTCCACTTTTTTTNCTATTAGGGTTTTTGATTCTCCAAAGTTTGTGTCTTTTTTACATTTTAATCGAATCTGTTTTTTTTTGTTTTTGGTCAGAAATCGAAGAAGTAAAAATGGGTGATACAGATACCAATATGATGCAGAGAGTGAATTCATCTTCTGGTACATCGTCTTCTTCGATCCCTAAACAGGTAAAGCCTAATCTTCTTCACTTGAATCCTGCTCTTCTCCGCTCTCAGCACCACCAATTCCGTCAGCCTTTCTCCGGACCTCCTCCGCTGCCCATTCCTCCTGTTTCTCCTTACTCTCAGATCCCCGCTACTTTACAACTTAAGCATTCTCGCTCTCTGTCTCAGCCTTCGTCTTACTTCTCCTTTGATTCGTTCTCGCCGTTCAATCCTTCTCCCCCGCCGGTTTCGGTGTCGGTGGAGGAGAAAACCGGTGCCGGGTTCACTCCTTCCCTGCCTCCGTCGCCGTTCACGATGTGTCATTCTTCCAGCTCTAGGAACGCCGGAGATGGGGAGAATCTGCCGCCGAGGAAGTCTCATAGGCGTTCGAGTAGTGATGTTACTTTTGGGTTTAGTTCAACGGTGGCTCAGAATCAAAAGTCTCCACCTTTGGCCCCTTCCAGGTCTCTGGAGAGATCCATCTCTGGTGGTGAGGTTTCAGATCGGTCTAGTTTGGTGAAGGAAGAACCAAGAGAAGGCTTCGTCAAGGCAAGAAAATCAGAGGGTGAAGCAGCAGCAGCTATGGACGATGTTTTCACGGCTTACATGAACCTTGATAACATTGATGTCTTGAATTCTTTTGGGGGCGAAGATGGGAAGAATGGTAACGGGAATGTGGAGGAGATGGAGAGCAGTAGAGGTAGCGGGACGAAGAAGACAAATGGGGGAAGTAGTAGTGATTCCGAAGGAGAAAGCAGTGCGAGTGGGAATGTGAAAGCTGCAGCGAGTTCTTCTTCAGGGGTGAAGAGAAGAGCCGGTGGAGACATTGGACATAACCGGAGTGTTTCTATGGATAGTAGTTTCATGGGGAAGTTGAGTTTTGGTGATGAAAAGCTTCCACCTTCATCCGCTAAAGTTTCCCCAACCAATTCAGCTGAAGGGAATTCAAGTGCTTACAGTGTCGAATTTGGAAACAGTGAGTTTACTGCAGCTGAAATGAAAAAGATTGCAGCTGATGAGAAACTCGCTGAGATTGTTATGGCTGACCCTAAGCGTGTGAAAAGGTACTAAGACATAGTGGTGCTTCATTAAATGTTTTGGAGTTGTTGTTGTTGTTGTTGTGACATGAATAATTGATTTAACCATTTCATTAGAATCTTGGCGAATCGTGTGTCTGCTGCACGCTCAAAGGAGCGGAAGACGCGATATATGGCAGAGTTAGAACACAAGGTGCAGACTCTTCAGACGGAAGCCACTACCATATCGGCTCAGCTCACGCATTTGCAGGTGAGTAAAGGCAACACAAACTTTCCGGTTTGAATAAGTCTCTAGTCTTATATTGTTTCCTGTGTGTGTTCAGAGAGATTCAATGGGGTTGACGAACCAAAACAGTGAGCTGAAGTTTCGTCTTCAAGCTATGGAGCAGCAGGCACAACTCCGCGATGGTACGCACATTATATCATCAAAATTCTTCATTCTCTGTATTAGGGTGGTTGAGTCGCATTAGGGTTGTTTTGTATTCGAACTCTATGGAACCAAGTCAGTATCATGTCCTTCACCAAATTGTTCGTTTTCGGGTTTCCGCAGCCCTAAGTAGGAACAATGTTTTTTTGTCTATGTATGGAAAACCTTGACTTAGTCCTTGGAAAATTAGCTCTTGGCCCTAAGTTTTTGTTTATCCTTGAGGCTCAATATATATGTCTTGTTTCATTCACTCTATGAAAAGCTTTGATCTTTCTTCTAAGAGTCGATCTACTACATTTATTGATCCTTAGTTCATTTCTCAGTTTATCCTAGAGAGAGGTAAATTACATTTTTCCATGTTTGGCAGCTCTGTCTGAGAAACTGACTGAAGAAGTCCAGCGCTTGAAACGGGTGATTGGGGAGCTGAACCGCAGGCAAAGTGGCAGCAGCGAATCTAACATATCAAAGACGTCACTAAACCCAGAGATGTTTCAGCAGCTTAGCATCAGCCAGTTACAACACCAGCAGATGCATCATCATTTCAATCAGAATAATAGCACCATGAAAGCAAAGCACACCTCAAACGAATAGGGTAAGTAGTGCAATCTGCAGCTTCAGTTACATATATGACAATAAACTTATGTGCAGAGTCTGTTTTGGCAATTTTATAGAACATATATAAAGATCATGTCCGGGAAATTGGATTGTAATTTCCTGAAACATACACATATATATGTATAGTGGTCATATATATGGAGGCTCTCTTCCTGGACTAAGTGTTATTCTTCTGTTGTCAGTTAGGATTTTGTTTCCCTTTGGATTTTGGATTTCTATGAGACAGAGTTGTTTTAAGGTTTCTAAATATTACTGAATCTAGTCTTATATTTGATCTATCAGCAGAATCAAACGACTTGAAACTAAACTGATTCTCTTGCTTAGCCACTCTCCAGCCTCATATCCTCCTTTGTCTTTGAACATGATACTACGGGAGGTGATGGCTCAAAAGAGATTTAGAAAAGAGTGTCAGGCCGGCCACAACACCAAGCTAATACAAATTGTGAAATAATTGAAGTCGAGGTTTACAATGATGAAGAAGCTCAACAGTAAGTTAGAACATGCCAAATTGACCATCATTGAAGAGCAACAATAATAACAAACAAATGTGTGAGATGTATATAAGATTATATACGCACATATATGAAATTAAAAACCTATACCAACAAATCTTACTCCATACTGTAGTAAATGATGATACGCGTGCATGTTAAATTCAAACGTTATAGCATGACAGTAATATACGTCTATATTATTACTATATCTGCTTTTCATTAGAAGTGATATTGTCCGAACAACTTACATTTGTGAAACTCTGCAAACAGTTTCTTATTTGTAGCCAAACTAATAAAATCTCACTTTTTGGCTAAATCACGAAATTATCGCAATATATCTAAACCCAACAAGATTTGGATATAGATATTCAAATCCATTTAGATACAAACTAAGATACTTATTAGAGGAGTATCCGGTCAGTAACATTGTAACAACTTATATTGGAAGGTCCACCTTCAAAGGAAAATAAAATAAAATTAACTCACAAAAACACAAACAAGAAAGAAAATTAAAAAAAAAACAAAAAAACGTGTACGGAAGGGGACGAAAACGATAGATTCTGCAGATTTATTTGGTAGCTACATCCATCTTTGTCCTATCTACAGCTTTTCTTCTGTCCATTCATATTCCAGTTTCATCATTATATGTTTTTTATATATCAGCCAATATTAATTCCTGAGAGAGAGATTGAAAAAAAGAAAGTATGTATGCTTAATTAAGCAGACTAGTTGCTATCCTATATACAAACACCACTTGTGGCTAGTAGAGAAAGGCAAAGAGGGAAGCTAAGTGCATTGAATTATATATTTTTGATATATACTGAATTTGTCGATATAACTATGTAGTGATAGATGCACCGAGTAATTACTAACTAGAGACAATGTTTTGCTTCACCTACGTCTTCTTAAAATTTTGCTTTCTCACTTAGTGACAATCAAATTTAAAAACTCTTTGTTCATTAATTCAAATGGTCCCATATGTTATCACCTATAGGTATTAATTAGAGTCTATCGATAATAGGAAGCATTCCAAGTTTTGTAGTAAATGCTTATGTATACTACTTACTTTTGCAAAAATAAAGTTTTTTTTGATTGGCTCCAATTGGAGGTTGAAAAAGATATTTGATCGATAAATTTATTCCATTGAACAAGAATATGAACTAGCTAGTATTAACCATATCTACTATAGTTCTTATTAGCCGGCCAAGCCATCACTCCGATTTATTACAGCTTGCGGAAAATAAATTAGGTTTACATCTCAAACCCTTGAATGCGAAACAAACATAGGGCGCTACACTTAGGAATTAACAAACTATAACCCATGTCTGACATAATCCACACACTAAAAGGGTCATTTTACGCGGATCATCATAGGTTTATAGTTCGGAAAAACACTTTGGATACAATGTTCATCCAAAGGTAACTAAAAGCTTGATTTATATTATATAAAAAAAAAAGCTCTCTCTCTCTTTCTCTCACCCTCTTAACATCCAATCATGGATGTTAGAGAGCGGAAAACAACTTCTTCACAAGGAATAGTGAGTCCCATGTCATGATTGAACCCAAACTCTTCCTCTGCCTGTTGAAGCAAACTCTTGAACTTGGGATGA
>NC_025700.1:22014085-22029700 GCF_000633955.1 Camelina sativa | reverse complement strand
ATGGGTACGATGTAACGGCTCCTCTTTTCGCCTACATAGACGGCAAAATGACCCTTTGGTACGTCAACAGGCAGGCCATCCTCGTCATAGCATTGATTCTTGGCCAAACTCGAGCACCTCTTGAGGATTTGCTTCAGCATTGCCGTTTGTGCTAGCTTTGAAGATCTCTTAATCGCCATGGCGCTAGCTTGTTATTTGTTTCTTGAGAGAAGAAGAGGAAGAAGAAGAAGAAGAAGTTGAGGTGTGGATGGCGGAGAGATGGTGAAAGGGCTATTTATGGCGGAGAATGAGGATGGGGATGGGATGCTAGCTTACACCAATATTTCAATATCTTCATTATTCAAAAATATCAGATTTGGATGGATTCGTCTACTAGTGATGGAAAAAAAAAAACTATAGAGTAATGTCGTTAACTCAAATAGTCATGAATTTAATTAATATTTTCATGGATGCTACTATGTTTTAGACCTTATGCGTTTTGTTTTATTGATTTATCTGTGGCGGATTTACCAAAACTTTTTGACATATGATCAGATCCTACGAAAACTACACTAAACATTGGTCAAATAACTAAAATGTAAAATATACTTTTCAAACAATATGGATATTGCCGTTTAAGACGACCATCTTTTAAAAACCCTAATAAAGAATGGTCTACCCCGCAATAAAATTTCAACAAACCCATCAATTATTTGAGAGTAAGTAATGATACTATCATTCTAGTTTTTAAAGATTCATATTGCGTATGTATATATCATCAATCAACTAATTTTGGTCCTCCCTTCATCTCTTCTCTCTCCTAATTTATATTTTACATTAGAAATAAGAAAAATGATATAACCATCATTTGCTAACTAGATTTCATAATGAAATGAGGATATACGTACCAAAGAGTACAAAGTGTATGTACTTGCAAAGATTCCTTATATTGCACTTTTTTTTTCATTACGTGCATAGTTAAAGAGCTGACGCCAAAGCATGCAATTTATTATATTAATTACCTTTAGCTTATGATATAAGTCTTTTGTGGTCCAATATGCATTCAAAAAACCTCTAACAACACACATTACTTGTAAACAAATTAAAAAAAAAAAACAAAAAAAAACGCAAAGATTCTCCTTAATAACCATGTAATGTCACCATGTTCTAAACATAATGTGTGTTTTGTATTAAACAATACGATTAGAAAAAGACATTAGACTTTATCCAAAATCATAAAAAGAACCCACACTGCTTAGCTTATTGGCTTATTTCTCAAGAAATCAAGCACTCTTCATTATTCTTCATCCTTCTTCACTTCAAATCCTTTAAAAACTTTCGAGCATTTAGCTCTCACGATTACGTCAACAGACAATAGAGAAACTAGAGCTATGGGGAGAGAGAGAGAGAGAGAGAGAGAGAAATAAAGAGAGAGACTCGTCGTTGTCAAGAGGAAGAAGCTTGCATGTTCTGTGAAGGAGATTGGTCATATGATATTGAAAATGAGAAAACTAAAAAGAGTCGTTAGGATAGATAAAATTGCCTAGAGCTAAAGACTAAGACATGTCTCATATATGTAACCACATGAACTCCATGTTACTATTGTCCTACCTCTATCCTTGAGCTGTCTTGTGTCTCTTACAAACTTTCCTCTTTCTTACATAACCGTTAAAAAAGAAGGAAAATATGTATATATAACCTATCTTCCGGAGCATAGGAGTCGTTCTCAAACGTTTTGTGTAGCCCCAGACATCTCACCTCCCAAAATCCATGTCTGCTTCTTTTTATGGAAATCTCTATTTTTTAATTCGACCACGTGAAAGAGGAATCTATTAAAACTCTTGACTTGTCCTGTTCTTTTGTACTACTCTGTTTTTTCTTTTTTAATTTTCATTCACAAAGAAAGAACAGAGCAGATCCTATCAATGACCCTTCACCCTTGACCAAGACATCTCATCTTCCCAAAAACCCCATTTCTACTTAGAGAAGAACAACTCTGATTTATGTTCTTCAACCACGTGAAAGATAATCTGACATTTCCTCAACTGTCTTCTTCTTATAATATAACTCTATCTTCTCTATTCATAAACCACACGGTAGATGCAAATCATCTTCAATCTCCCCAAAACTCGTTTTGTCTTAGTCAAGAAAAGAGAGCTGGTTACAGTCTAGCGAAATACACACAAACATATAAATGTAAAGTCTTTTCATCACATGGGGTTTGCAGGAAATTAGCAAAGAACGTGGACCCCAAAAAACAACTGCAAATAGTAAGATACTATTCCATGTTATAATCAGCTGCTAATATGAACATGGGCATATATGTACGATGAATCAACAGTTGAATAGTGAACTGAAAATGACAACATGAGTCTTTGAGTAAACAAAAAAGGAAAAGAGAAAAGAAAAAGAAAAAACAGATTGGTACCTCGAGAATGAGACGGCACTATAAGAATAGCTAGAAGCTTTTTCTAAATACATCGGTGGTCAATTTTTCTTCCAAATAAGGAGGTTCAAAGGTTTGACGTTTAACGCCTTTGTCGGTTTTTCATTGATCATATTACACGGAATCATGCATACATGTAAGTCACGGTTTTAAATACTAAAATAACCTATGTATCCAATATAACATGTCTTAAGTACTTAAACGATACGTGCCTAATGGCTCTCTGCTCACATCCGTTCTCAACATAGTCACATACTCGCATGGAATCAACTATAGAACTGTTTGAGTGTGGACGTTCGGCTTTAGCAGCGTAGTAGTATTCCCTGTTCACTGAAGCTGAGCCGAATCCTTTTTGAAGTGCAGATAGGCTAACTCACTCAGGCCCATGACACGAAAGGCCCAAAAAAATCGAAAAACAGAGCATTATTCTCTTCTTCTTCTTGCTTATGTGTTTGTAACAACTGAGTAAAATGCAGAATATTGTTATGTGAATTTAGAAAAATAGTTTTGGACTGAAGATGTTTAGCCAAGTGGACTTAATCCATAAAATGGCGGGTTTATTGAAAATGTTGTTATTGTCTACATTAGGAGCTAGATTGTTATCTTGAGCGATATCACATGTTCTTTGTCTATGAACATGCCCTTATAGCTAATATCACAACGTCCCTGCTCATAAGTAAAGCAGGTCTTCTCAGCGATTTGAAAAGACAGGATTACGGTGGTCTTCTCAGTGATTTCAAAAGACAGGACCACATGACTAAGTTATCATACCGATACCTATCGTTCAACATTTATGTGGCAAGAATTGAATTCACATAAAGGTAGCCTATCTAATATTGAATCATATGTGGTTTGTGTATCATCATATCAACATCGTGGAGATGATCATTAGACAAAGCCATGTGCTTGTTGATGCTAATGATCTTAATTATGATATTCTGTAAACCAACCAATGGGCAATGGGGTTATCTTCAAGTAGTTTTCTTTTCTATAAATAGCCATCACTCTTTTTCTTGAGCTCTCCAAAGTTCTCTCACTTCTTTTCTAGTAAAAAGCAATAAACTTTCACTTGCAATAATCTTTCTGATTACAGAACATCAAACTAACAATGGCTATCAGAATTTCTCGTGTGCTGCAATCATCAAAGCAACTTTTAAAATCGTTCTCACACTCATCAAACAATGCCGACGTTCCAAAAGGATACCTTGCGGTTTACGTAGGAGAGAGGATGCAGAAGAAGAGATTCGTGGTTCCACTGACGTACTTGAGCCACCCTTGTTTTCAAAAACTTCTAAGAAAAGCAGAAGAGGAGTTTGGGTTTGATCACCCAATGGGTGGCCTCACTATTCCCTGCACTGAACAAATCTTCATCGATCTTGCATCTCGCCTCAGAACTTGATCGTGATTCACGTGAACCAGTAGATCTAACCCATTAATTTCCATGCGTTTTCTTCAAGACAAAAGAAGAGATGATCTCTCTCTCCCTTGAAAGTGAAACAGAGCTAAGATGTCTNTTCTCAGTGATTTCAAAAGACAGGACCACATGACTAAGTTATCATACCGATACCTATCGTTCAACATTTATGTGGCAAGAATTGAATTCACATAAAGGTAGCCTATCTAATATTGAATCATATGTGGTTTGTGTATCATCATATCAACATCGTGGAGATGATCATTAGACAAAGCCATGTGCTTGTTGATGCTAATGATCTTAATTATGATATTCTGTAAACCAACCAATGGGCAATGGGGTTATCTTCAAGTAGTTTTCTTTTCTATAAATAGCCATCACTCTTTTTCTTGAGCTCTCCAAAGTTCTCTCACTTCTTTTCTAGTAAAAAGCAATAAACTTTCACTTGCAATAATCTTTCTGATTACAGAACATCAAACTAACAATGGCTATCAGAATTTCTCGTGTGCTGCAATCATCAAAGCAACTTTTAAAATCGTTCTCACACTCATCAAACAATGC
Organism: Camelina sativa; assembly: GCF_000633955.1. Taxonomy (NCBI): domain Eukaryota; kingdom Viridiplantae; phylum Streptophyta; class Magnoliopsida; order Brassicales; family Brassicaceae; genus Camelina; species Camelina sativa. Next base: position 22,025,300 of record NC_025700.1, on the reverse strand, counting down.
CGACGTTCCAAAAGGATACCTTGCGGTTTACGTAGGAGAGAGGATGCAGAAGAAGAGATTCGTGGTTCCACTGACGTACTTGAGCCACCCTTGTTTTCAAAAACTTCTAAGAAAAGCAGAAGAGGAGTTTGGGTTTGATCACCCAATGGGTGGCCTCACTATTCCCTGCACTGAACAAATCTTCATCGATCTTGCATCTCGCCTCAGAACTTGATCGTGATTCACGTGAACCAGTAGATCTAACCCATTAATTTCCATGCGTTTTCTTCAAGACAAAAGAAGAGATGATCTCTCTCTCCCTTGAAAGTGAAACAGAGCTAAGATGTCTTTTTTTGACTGATGTAACATTCCATTTCTTCCTCACATTTTAGTGAGTTGTTAAAATATAAAACAAACTCAAGAATTCTTCTGTTGACACTTGAGTTATCATTTAGCACATCTCCACTTACTCTGACTACAAGGTTTTTCATCTGAACAAAGAAAGATTTTGGTTCATCCTCCATATACTGAATACGAAGAAACCAACACACACATTGCACATCCGTGGAAGCTCTACAGAGAAATATAAGATTTTGATATTACAACGTAAAGCTTGAGATCTTTGTATACCACTCTCCAATGCCAGATTAATCAGGATTTTGTCTAAGCGACCACATATACTCTTTGGTTTCCTCGTTTTCCAAGTTGTGACTCCAAAAGGGGTAGATTGATCCTCTCCAAAAGGGGTAGATTCATCAGTTACCACAGACATACTCTGCACACCCCACACTAAGAGCTTGATTTGTGTAACTGTCATTGTGCCGCTTTCAGTTACCGAACTCATGCCGTTTAGTTTTACAGCATCAGAAAGCTGGCCATTTCTCTCTGGCATGACATTCTCCCTGTTTTAATGTTCAAAAGTGCACGACGTCCCGTTCTTTTGCTTTTAATCGGTGGACAACGAGTGTCGTTGTTCCTCGGCTCACACTGATCGTCATGCTGTCTCATTCTTGGTTATGTGGACTGCTGTATGTCGCTATTGTCAATGCTGATTATGAGAAATCAGCAACCGCAAGTTAGCTCCACAGTCCTAAGGTAGCAATCTTAATCTCTAATCAATAAAGGAGTTTCAGCAAGGTGTGTCCATAACACTCACCTAATAGCACATGGCTTTGCCTCTCTTGACTTGATCGTTTGTGAATTTGGCAGACCAAGACGGACCCTCCCATTCAAATAGAGCTGCTGCAGTTTCTACCCTCAGACAAATCCATGTTAAGACCAGTGTGACAGTGAGTTCTTGATTCGTCCTGTTCAACAACTTCAAAGTCTCCCTGTGCTGCTTCAATGTCCCACCAATACCATTGTGAACTCTGCCCATACATGTCCACACCTCTTGTAGGCCACAGAACAATCTTCTCATTGATTTATATATACGGAGACAGAGAACACTTAGTTTCTCATCTCAAAACAAAACCAAATCAAAATCAACAATTCAGAACTAGGACAGTAATTTCCCTGATCCATCTGCAGAAACTTTGAGAGAGAAATGACACTGATGTGAGATCTTTTGGCTGCAAAGAAGATTCCAACAAACAAACAGCTTTGACACCAAAAGGAAGTCTAGGGGAGAGCAAGAAGAAGGAGATATGTGGGAGCCGGTTTCGTTCTTGAACCAGCCTTCATTCGAAGCTCTGTTGAGTTAGGCCGAAGAAGAGTTCCGGTGTATGATCATCCCATGGGGAACTTGACAATCCCTCGTCCTGAAGATACTTTCGTCGCTATAGCTTCTTAGCTGAGACAGCAGTAGAACCAAACAGAGAATACAATTTTGAACTTCCTATTTTCTTTAACTAGAGAACTAGAATCCAATGTAAATATAGACATAACTTTTTCCTATTTCTTGTTGAAAGAGTTGTACCAAAGGACAGAAATTTAAAGGAAACACCATATTGGTATTTGCCTCACATCATTTCATAATTCATATAGATAAAGATATTAGATTATACATATGCTTCTAAATCATTACACACAAAACTATAGGATTCACAAGGGAAAGAATATTCATATAATCTCACAATGTCTTCCTTGGCTGTCTTGTGACGAACACAAGCAAAAAAAAAGACTTTCAACAAAGTACATAGATGAGATCTAGCCGTATAATCCCAACAATAAACACAAGTACATGTCAATCCAACACATCTCATTCTGACCTTGAGTCTGCACTAGTAGTGTCTACGATACTAGATTTTGGGTTGTGCATAGGATTTGACAATTTTTGAAGCTTCATATCCAGAAAATTTACAGCCGAGCTAATCTGTAAGAAGAGGTAGGTAAAACCAAACCCGAGCAAAATATGATTAAAGGTCGGAACTTTTTATTTCTTACATTATTCGGATTACGAATTAATGGAATTGGGAAGTAGAGAAAGCTTACTGATTGTGAAGCTGTCTGAAACAGAGTTTTCGTCAAGGGAACTACACAAAACCTGTTCCAACAGATACTTGAGTTTCAAAGAAGAAAACTTTCCAATGTAAAAAGGGTTTTTGTTGGACTTACATTCCTCGGCCGCCGGCGAGAGCTTCTTCCGATGGGTCCTTCCAGTCGTCGACCCTACGTTATAAGCCAACACAGTGTCATAATTTTATCTCCTCAATAAATTGGAAAAACGGAATTGACTGCTGAAGTTAGAAAATTTACACCCAGCCGTAACGGCGGTCAAAGAGGAGCCGTCTGGAGGAGCGGTAGGAGGCGGTGGCCGGTGGTTCCATCTCTTTCGTCTTTCGGTGTCTAAAACTCGAAAGACAGAGAACAAGGAACAACGGTTCAGATTATTTAAATTGGGCCTATTCGCAATTATTCGGCCCATTTACATATGTTTCTAATATTAGCCCATCTAGTTAAAATGCTGCTGAAATCTTGAAAACAAGAAAGAACTCAAACCATTTTGTGAGTGTAATATACTATAACAATCTTAAGACGAGCAACGGTCTTGCGTTAGATATTCAATGTTTTGTCCATAACTATGCTGCAACGAACACTATGAAAATAAAAGGAGGATTAAGCACAAAAGTGAAGTGACAAAATCATGTCAATAATATCCAAGGGACTGTCTAAGATGACCCACAAAAATATACAACACAGTTCAAAGAATTAGGATTTGGCCCGAGGGAGTAACTTTTGAGAGCAGCCTGGGGCTACTCAGACACACAAAGCTGAGATCTATTTTCGTGTTACAAATGCCATCAAAGTATCTATCTTTTTTTCTTTTTTCTTTTTTTTTCTTTTCCTTTCTCTTTGTTACTTAAACAACCCCAGATGGGAGCCGTAAAACAAGCTGGCCTCCGAACACACTGCACAAGAAAGAAATATGGATCAAAGAGGTGAAGCCAAAAAAGACTGAAGAAGCTTGTGGATGAAGAAAAGGAATGTACCTTTTCACGTAGTAGTAACAGAAATCTGCCAAGATGAATGTTTGGACGATTTCTGAGATTATCACCATTGATGGCCACAGTCCATAACCCAGTGCTACTAGCAGGCGTCCACGGGTGTCCATAATCTGTTTCGACAAGGAAGACCAAATCAAATTTACGCCTTCAGTTTAGAAATATCACAAAGTCTTGAGAAGACCTTATGATTAAATACTACTGTAGAGTTGATCACTTGCTGAGTGAAATAAGCTTAGGATGTTATATATGCACACTGATTTTTGCGAAACAAGGAAAGAACAAATTAAAGCAAGTAAATCTTCACTTTCTCTTGAAGATCAGAATCTATACCTGTAAGACCCAGTGTGCACAGCTAAGGAATCTAGCTACTCCAAGTGCAAAAACATAATGAGCGGTGAACGGTTCGACAATCTGAATGAACAAAACATATCAGGAATTGGAATTGTTTTTAGTTCTCAAGTTTCAAAAAGCAACCTTATAAAAAGTGCATACCTTTGTGTTCTGCATCACTCTTAACTGTGGCAGTACTGACACAGCTTCGAGGTAAACACAGAGTGCCCAGGAAATTCTATTCAGTATATTGTGTGAAGTTGATGGATGGATCATTACAGCTAACACAACGCAGGGTATGAGCTGTCAAAAGGACAAAGAAACCAATATATTTATATGAATCCTCAATACCATACAATGTTCTGAATAGAAAGTAATATGCAGAATAACCAAATGTGATACCGATGCAAAATACGAAGGAACGCTGACTATAACTAATGACTTGAAAGAATCTAGTTACAGGAGGCTACCAATTAAACGCAACATTTTTATCTGACCGTAAGGTAAGCTTTAACTAAAAATCAAAAGATTTTCAACTGCTGATATAACCATCATGACTAGCAAGCACAGAATCCAAGTAAAAAAGATCAATACCGAGAATGACAGACTCACTTACCACATAATAGAGAGCAAAGTTGTCTTTGTCCTCCATGTAACTAGCTTTAAGCTTAAAACGGATCATATATATAACCCAGAGAGTTGTTCCCAAAGTAGCCAAGTCCAGAATGGTATGTATATCATATTCCATTACAAAACTGCAATAGAGCCTAACAGCTAGAAATATCGCCGTAAGCTCCTGAGATTTCAGGGACAATCCTGACAAACACACCAAAGATCAATGATTAGAGGTTAATTCTGATTTCTGTAATGAGGATACTGAAATGTTGAATAAAGGCTACATTTTTATATCTTAACACAGATCCAAAATTCTCATGTTCAAGCAAAAAAACAACTGTTTCCTAAATTAAGAACCCTAAATTGGATGTGATACTAGTACAAACAACGAAGTCAAAGCAGGGATTGAGGTTGGTACCAGCGCAAGTCTTTTCCTTCATGAGTTTATAGATAAGAACAGAGATTCCAATTGAATGAACAGCTTCGGCGGCAACGAAGAGGTTGTCGTGATCGTGAACGATGAATCTGAGGAGAACAAGAGCCGCCATGCCTGATACGACGGCAAGGAAAGCTTTCACCTTTGGTGGCTGCCTCCTCACCCATCTCGACACCGCGTGGATCGGAGCCGTCGTTAACTTCATAATTCGATTCCTTGGTTCTCTTCTTCTTCTTCTTCTTCTTCTTGTCTTGCTTTCTCGGTAAAGTGACGACGATTAGAGTTTTTTCTACAGGTTAAATGTGTCAAATATACGATAAACCCATCGATACCAAAATGACTACAACACCCTTTCGCACGTGACTCATTAATACAATTATACTCAAACTCATTGGGCCGGATCACTATAAAACCCGTTTTAGGCCCTAAAGAAAGTATTATACGGCTATTTTTTAAAACATGCCATATATTATTTGTTAAGCTTTTTTTTTGTGTCGAAATAAAAAATCTTATTTATTTTTAAAAATACATAACATATTATCTCTTTAATAGTATAATAATGGATCAATATTGTTGTCCATGGAAAAAGATCAATGATATTAAATCCTTGGAAATGACATACAAATACATTAGGCAGAACATGTAAATTATGTTATAAAGCGAGGCGATATGAGTGGAACAAGGTGAAGTGAGTGTCTTTTTCATGGTAGGCCACTAAGATAAGCTTCCTCCTTGTTCTCATCTACCTAACCACCAATCACTCATATCTCACACAAATCCCATCAGAATTTAAAGATCTGTCTGTTGTTTTTGGATATTGAGTTCATTGCTAATCGCCTAATCCGTATGGCGAACTATAATTCTTTCGAAATTAGACAAAAATTATGGTATGACTAATCCACAAAATTACATAATGTAAATGACAACATAAACTCCTAGGTTACCCCACTAGCTAGTAGTACTAATGATATTCCTAAAAATAGTGAGTGGTATCATCATTCATCATCGACCATAATAATAATAGTATACCTAACAAACCATTATCTCTCTTTCTCTTTTCTCACTTTGTTTTATTAGCTGCCGTGTATACATAAAATAGCATTGCACTACGAAACAACTAAACAAAAAAAACCAAAGAAAACACAACAAAGTGGGGGGAGCTAGATGCATTACCACGGCTGCTGCTGCGGACGATGCAGAGTATCTACGTCGCCGTTGCCGGTAATAGTCATGATCACGGTGGCCCTCGTCCTCTTAGCCCTTTCCTCCGTCGTGAAATTCGAGGTAGCCGTCTCCTCAGGAGAAGATGTGCTGAGCTGGCTCCTTCTCGCCGTGGTTCCATTGGCTCTGCTCTTCGCCGTTAGATGTCTCTCTTGCCTTGAAACGTCGAGGCGATCTACTTACTACTGTCCATGTGGTCGCTGGAGATGCGTTTGCTACTACTAGACGTTTGTTTGATCGCGCGGTTAGTATTTTATTGCGTTTGCGTTTTATGTAAATCATCAATTATATATTTTGTAAATGTGTTAGGTATTCTCTCTTGATGTTTACGTGAAGCATATATGATATATGTAACGTGAAGCACCGATTTTGGTGGATTTTGACGACTGTGATTTAGATTACAATATTCATTTTTAACCTTAACCTTAATTTCTTATATTTGTGTGATCGATCTAATTGCTACATCTTCTTCAATCATAGCGATCAATTTTTTGTTTTCTTGTATTTTTCTTCTTTTCACAATGAAAATCTACGGAATCGAGTAGTAAAGTTTGTAAATATATTTATGAATTACTGGATAATAGAATAATGAAATGATGAAAAGTTTTGTATGATTTTTGTTTGATTAACGTAATTAGTAAAGAAAACTGTGAACGGTAGTATAACAGATTAATTATGTCATTTTGTGATTAGGGAGATTAGAGTTAATTAAAGATGGTTACTGGTTAGGGTAAAAGGTCAAATCATTTTTTCGTCATCTTTGAATTTTGTGTTGCTTATCGAAGAGGTGATAATTAATGACAACAGTTAAAGCAAAGGAAAATTAGGAAAATTGATAACGACGCTCCACCTACACAATTTTATAGGTGTTAGTGAGGAGCCCATTACGAAAGAGAAAGCAACATAAATTTCATATTTAATCAGGAAATGGCCAATATATATTTTTCAACATAAACCCATGTATCAAATTCATACGTTTCAAATTCTAAGAGAAAAAGAAACAAAAAACGCTCGGATACATGAAAATATATAAACACTAAATTATAAACCTTTATTCTTAACAAATCGAGCTCAATATTATTTATGTAATTTAATATGTTCTTATTTACGAAAAATTTGGAAAAGCAAAGATCTCCAAAGTTAAAAACCTATTAATTTGGTACGTGTATAGTATAGTTAAATTCGTTATAACTATGTTATCCAATATATAAAGGTTTTTCTCCTTTCTCAATATTAGAATTTGGCTTGAGGATCTATATTAATCGAAATAAATTGTAGTCCACTAATTTTTAATTAGTTTTAATGAAATATGAAATATGAAATAAAACCTAAACATTATATAATCTTTCATCTGTCGGTCAAAAGTCAAAACTATAATATTATAACCTAGAGGCGGTTTCTATAAGTTTTTCTTCTTTTTGTTTTGCTACATCCCATAAAAGCAAGAAGAGCATCTCTCATCATCATCATCATTTATCAACTATCATCTTTATTAGTATAGGAAACTATGGCTTATGGAGAGAGAAGATCATCGATCTTGGACTCATTCTCGCTCTCGCCTCTACCGTATCCGGTTCTTTTAATCCTAGCCGTGGCTTCGGTGTTCTTGTTGACGTCATGGTACTTCAGCTTGGAAGATGCAGCCGAGTCAGCGGAAGAGCATATGAATCTTGCTCTTCTCTTGATCCCTCTGTTTCTCATAGTCTTGGTACGTTGGTTATCTTCCATGGAGAACCCTGACGCTATTCTTGGGATGTTTTCGAACAGTCAACGCGGGGCTACGACTTACGTGAGTCCCGCTGCCGGAGATGGCGGTGGAAGCTCGCCGTGGGGAGTGGCGGCAGTTATAGTTTTGTTGCTAGTTTTGCTTCAGTATCAGTCAAGTTTCTTGGAGATGTGGTCTGGTTAATGTTATTGATATTGATAGATAGGCTTCTTCACATGTTTTGTTGTTGTCGTCTTGTGGTCACTATGACGTCACTCAATATTACTATTAAAAAAAGGATATGATAATTTTTCAAAATGCGTTAATTTGAATAATTAATTTGTACATATATATACATGAAGCATGAAGTATGATGGACTATGCTGTAGATATTTTCCATTTTCAAGAATTTTATACCAATATTCAAAATTTGACAAAAGATCCCTTCAAGAAAAGATAAGTGATAGAATTCAATACACATCCGTAATAAATGCATGATATTAATAAAGTTGTCACCGCTGTATTTGTTATGTATCGTGATTAGTATAAACAAATAATTCATCGACGTATAGAGTGATTGCAATATACTTTTGCTTTAAAACATTTGGACTGTTTCGTATCGTTTACTGTTGTTTTCCGTTTAACCTTTTCGTTTTTAAAATTATTATATTTACATATATTATCACCACCATTCACCAATCGGATATATATGTTCTTCTTCAAAATAACTTTTTTCTATGTGAAAAACAAATAATTCATCAAATGAATCATTGACCTTGATCACACAGAAAAATCCTTGTACCAACGTAACAAAAAAGCTTTCTTCTCTCTGAGTTCGTCCTAGCCGCCGCCCAAAAAATCAAATCGCTGTTTGCCCTCACCGGTTACCGGTGTTCTTCGTCGTAGCTGTGAGAAGTCCCTCGCTGCTATGTAGTTTTTTTGTTCTTTTGTTTTTGCTTCCGTTTGTATCGATTCGGCTAGATCTAGTGGATCGATGGTGTGGTTAGTGTGCTCAGAGAAGGAGACGGTCTTCACGGTGAGGCTTGTTCGTCCTCCCCCGCTGGTTTCAGGAGAAACCTCTCTTGCCTTTGTCAGATCCGGTGTTGTCCTGATCTTGTAGGTGATGCTTCTCGTCTTTGTGACTTGGGTTTTTGTTATCTCTTGTTTTGGGTAAGCTGGTTGTCCCGTCTTTCTTTTGTACCGTTTTAGCTAGGGTAGGTGTTTAGCGTTGTTTGCAGTCTTGTTGAACCTTCGTTTGGGGAACCTTGTTGGAGGATTCATGGTATGAATTGTGATTGTGTTGAGTAAGCTTTTAGAGCAGTCATTTCTGGGAAAGTTACTGATTACAAGTAAAGTTAATGATGCCGAATTTATATCAACGATTGGTTTGAAGAATAATTGCCATTGGGGTTTGCTTGTTCCTGTCTCAGATGTTGTTGCTGGTCCTGTGCCTATTTTCATTACTAAACCGCATATATGGAATGGTTTGTCAGCTCGAGCCATTGCCTTTTCTCCCAATCCTTGTCTCTTTGTTTGAGCTTGTGGTTCCCTTTAGGCTCGGCTTCTTTCTTAGCAGAAGTTTCGTGCTTATTGTTTGGTTGGTAGTCTTCAAAACTTTCAGAGATTTCTTACCTTTTGTGTTCATGTTGTGTGTTAACTTAGTGAAGTTTTGCCTTGATCCTTGCCCCTGCGTTCATGATCTGTTTAGATATGATTGCTTTCTGGAAGGATTCTAGTTAGACGTAAGGAGACACATTAGTCGTCGTCATCCCATCTGGGAGTGTGTGTGAGTCTCTATGAACTTTTATGAGTGCTCTTTGCTTGCCGGGTTATGATGTCCTTGGTTCTCGAGAGATTGGCTCTCAATGTGATAGGAGGAGGTGGTTGTTATCTACAGTTAGCCGAGGGCATATGTGATAAATCACATGCGCAGATGTTTCAGAAGAAAAGGAATCTATGTTTTTTCCGTTTTACCATTTTTAAGGTGTTTGCCTAGTTATTTCTGCTTATAGGGTAAGGAGTTGTCCTCCTTCAATTTGGTTTCAATATGATCTGTTTGTATTTCTTGTCCAGTTTCTTTTGTCTCCCTTTGTTAGGGTTTAGTTTCCAGAGATTTCTTTTTTCTTTCTGGCGTTTGTCTCTGGAAACTTCTAGTTGTCTGTCGGCTTAAGTTTTCGTTTGTAATCTTACCTTGATTGTTGAACCAAGTTTTAAGTTTTAATAAAATTTAAGTTGACCAAAAAAAAAAAAGAATCATTGACCATTTTGGGCACCACCTGAAATGAAGCGCGTGAGAATCAGATGTGACTTAGGCGCGTGAAAAGTTGATTGTATGAGAAAGACAAAATTAGCCTTGAGAGAGCAGAACCGACCAACCCTCATCGCCGCTCTATCTCCTCTCCTCTGCTACAACCTTAAGCTGAGAGAGAAGAAGTCACAGTCTCGTCTCTATCTCCTTTTTTTTGCCTTTTCCACTCACTCACTACACGCCAAACCCGAACGACATGGCTGCTGCTACCTCCACCTCTCTCACTTTCTCCGGCCTCCGCTGCATTTCTCCCAAGCTCGACTCCGCCGCCGTCTCCTCCCACCAATCCTTCGTCTACCGCGTCAATTCCTCTATCCGTCTCGTTTCTTCCTCTTCTTCTTCTCACCGCTCTCCTAGAGGCGTTGTCGCCATGGCTGGATCCGGAAAGGTTCCACCTTTAACTCTATTCAAATGCTAGATTCTCACTGTTTAGGATTGAGTGATATAAAAGTTATTCCTTTTTGTTGCATGATTAGAATCTCAAATCTCTTGAATGGATTCAATGCTTAACTTTGGGTCTTAGTTTGCTTGCACACACAGTGTGTTGAATGCTAGAGATTCATGGATCATGGTTTAGGATTGAGGTGCAAAGTTATTCCTTTTAGAGGAGATCAAGAATCTCATTTCTCTTCATTTTATTCAATGCTTTAACTTAGGTTTTGTTTGCTACTTCGCCATATGTGTTGAATGCTAGATTCAGGGTCTGGGATTTCGACTGTCTTTTGAGTCGTTGTCTAAACTCTAATCACTTGCTTTGTTCTCTGTTATGCTTGCAGTTTTTCGTTGGAGGAAACTGGAAGTGTGTAAGTACAATGCCCAAAGTCTTTTCTTTTCTTCTGTAGCTTGTTTCTCATCATCCTCAAACTAATGTCTCTTGTGGCATGTGTTTTAGAATGGGACTAAGGACTCCATAGCCAAGCTTGTTTCTGATCTCAACAGTGCAACCTTGGAAGCTGATGTAGGTGAGTTTCTTCTACTCTTCCTATTTAGATTTTCTACCAACAGTCTAGACTTACTTTTGAATGCGAAGGACCTCTTGCTTACCATTTGTTCTTAATGATCCGTTTTTTTGTATGCTCTGTGTAGATGTTGTTGTGTCACCTCCATTTGTCTACATCGACCAGGTCAAGTCTTCATTGACAGACCGTATTGAAATATCGGGTCAGAACTCTTGG
>NC_025700.1:21997974-22013541 GCF_000633955.1 Camelina sativa | reverse complement strand
TTTGTCTGAACTTAAAGTCACCTGTTTCACCATACAGCGTGGAACAGCTCAAAGACCTCGGTTGCAAATGGGTCATTCTTGGGCACTCCGAACGGAGACATGTCATCGGAGAAAAGGATGAGGTCAGTTAATGAAATACTCAATAAGAACTAGTGAGTTGTTAAGAAAGGTTTGTTGTGAAGACATGTTTACTCTGTTCTCAACACAACCACAGTTTATCGGGAAGAAAGCTGCTTACGCGTTGAATGAGGGTCTTGGAGTAATAGCTTGTATTGGGGAAAAGCTAGAAGAGAGGGAAGCAGGCAAGACATTTGATGTTTGCTTCGAGCAACTGAAGGCGTTTGCTGGTAACACTCTTGTATTACGATCTCATGTTCCAAATCATGTCTGCACTCATTTAACTGCAGTGAGTTATTTTGTATTTCCAGATGCTGTCCCTAGCTGGGACAATATAGTTGTTGCATACGAACCTGTATGGGCAATTGGAACTGGCAAAGTTGCATCTCCTCAGCAAGCACAGGAAGTCCATGTAGCTGTCCGTGGTTGGCTCAAAAAGAATGTCTCTGAGGAAGTCGCTTCCAAAACGAGAATCATATATGGAGGTGCGTTAGATTAGTTATCCACCGCAAAATCAGACTTTATGTTGATTATTTCCTTCTGAATTGCCAGGTTCTGTCAACGGAGGCAACAGTGCAGAGCTTGCCAAAGAAGAAGACATTGATGGATTTCTTGTTGGTGGTGCCTCCTTGAAGGTAAGAAGTAACTTTAGACGTTTGTGGATATGTTCTTTATAAAAAGAAGTAAAGCTCACACCCACCTTTGATGTGAACTTTAGGGTCCTGAGTTTGCAACCATTGTGAACTCAGTCACGTCAAAGAAAGTTGCTGCTTGATTATGAACTATCAGTAACGGAAATCGCTAGTCCTCCATGGAACAGATGAGATCAGAAATAAAAGGGAGGTTAGCGATCTTGTTGTTGTTGTTTGTGTTCTTACTTCTTCTTCTTGAACTAATAATGTAAAACAAAAAAATTGATTCATGAGCTCTGGTTTGACGGAGAAAGAGAAAAAGGGTCTTTGATTAAGATCTTTGTAACTAAAGCTGTGATCCTCTACATTTACTTGGGAGTAAGCTTAACTCAAGAGTTTCTTCTGTATAATTATCTAAATCAAATCTCGAGCCACACTTAAAGCAACTCATTAGCAACTCACAATGAGTTGCTGATAGACTACGTTAGAAGGTTTTTCATGCCTAGTTTGAAGCGACCGCTCCCTCAAGTCTGTTGTCCACCTTCTAGGACCCATCTTTTTAAGATAACCTCATCGCTCGTCTCTTCTGATTAAATCATCAACTCGACTATTATATAGTATAATATATATTGCAACTATTATAACAATCGTATAAAGATGTTAATGTACTGCTCAAAAAGGTTACTGATGTGTCATCCGTGGACATGCCGTGTTATAGAAGATTAACAACAACAAAAAACGCAGATCTAAACCATTATAAGTTAAGTTGTTTCATGAGGAGAATGTTTATGACAAGAAGTAAAGATTGTCTAAAGAGTACAATGCTGGAACCAAAAAGAGAAACGTTTAAAACCCTAAATATCCTCAATACTGAACTTAAACTTGGAAACTCTTTCAAAACGTCGAAGCCGAGTCTATGACAACTAGAAAGAGCAAAAGGCTCCTTTAGTTCTTCTTGTTCTTCGATTTCCCAGACAATGTCTTCCTCAGAGTAGTTCCCTGGAGGTAATAACACAAATTTCAATCAGATTCAATCATAATGTAGAGGAAAGAAGCGTAACGAGAGAGAGAGAGAGAGAGAGAGAGAGATAAGCGAACCTCGAGCCATTCGTCAAGTGATGCGTCAGTAGACCTGGTTCCTACTTCAACCTTGGACACCTTTTTGGTTTTCTATTAAGAGAGGAAATTATCAAATGAATATTTAACTGTACAAATGGTTCACAAGAAAGAAAAATAAATCCAATTGTTTACCTTAGTGAGACGCTGTACTTGGCTGTATGCCCATAGACCGAGGAGAAGGAGGAGACCGATTCCAAGTGTAATAAGGAAGACAGATTCGCCGCTGATGAGCCCTCCAGATTCAACTACCTCTATAGTTCCATTGTAGAAGACACTCTGGAATGGCTTTCCTTCCACGTCGTAAATGATATAACCCACCAGATCAAATGCTCCAGGCTGTGAAAGACAAGAGAAACACCAAGTAAGATCAGATAATATCGATTACCCGGTTGTAGTTTTAGAATGAATGAGAATGATATGTCGTCTATGGTAGGATATGTGTACCTGCAGGTAATGACTGACTGCAAAGATGTAAGAGAATGTAGCTTGACGAGACGTTGGGATGGATGCATTGTTGAATCTCTGTAATATAAAGAGAGTATGAGACCATCAGAAAATAATAAAATCATAACACAAATTTTTAAAAAATGGTTTTCTAGTAAAATGCTTACCAGCATGGTTAGATTCTGAACCAACAACTTGTGATCATAAGGAAGATGAACGCTGGCCCTAATTCCCATTACCCCGACGTTAGTTTTCCCTGTTTATGTCACAGTGAGATATTTAGATTTAAAAACCAACAGAAAACACAAGCCCAAAGAGACAGCTAAAAGAGGTGTTTAGCTACCATCATTCTTCAAAGCAACAAGGAGCTCAGTCTCTTCTCCAGCTGGAACCACTGCAGGAAAACAAAGAGCATTCATGAATCATGATGACAAACAATGGATATAGATATAAATACGTGAAGAAGAAGAAAGGAGAAAACACAAACATTTGGCAGTGTTTTTGGGGAAGACACAAACAGTCTCAACTCCTGGAGCAGAGGTCAAGTTATCCAAATCCTGGTCATCTTCCTCAACGGCATCATCACTGTGTTCTCCCACAACATCGTCAACAAGACTGGAATGATCCTCGGCATCAGATTGACATCTAGCAACTGACAAAAGAAACCAAAAAATTACCCATCAGGCCACATGTTACTACAGTGTTCAAACATAACGTCTTCTTCTGAAAAAAGGTTACAATCTGGGAATTATCCTCTAATCAAAAGACATGCAAAGCAGACACTATCGAAGAACATTCGATCTACATTTGAAAGTTTGTCTATTTGTGAAACCACATTGCACAATTTGGATAACGAACTCAATTTCACTCGGATCGATGAATAAAGAACGTAACTTTGATCGAAAACAGGACTAGATCCCTATCGAAGAAACCCAGATCGGATACAGAGATCAAAAATATATGAAATCTGTAAATTGGGGAAACGCACGCGATGAAAACAAATGGATCTAGATCTACAGATTCCAGGTCAACAACACAAAGGAAGGGAGAGAGAGATAGAGAAAGAGGGATTGCGAACCTTGAAGAAGAGGAGATGCGAGTAGAAGGAGAGCGAGGAACAAAACCCTAAGATTCATCATCGCTGTCGTTATCGCGGCTTCTATCAAATTTGGTCAACCAATACAGTGTCTCTCCGATGCTATTTATGCTTTGCTTTGCTTTGCTCCTCCTCCTCTTTCACAATTAGTGAATTATTTTATCTCTGAATAAAAACAAAAAAAGAGATAACAAACACGAGTTATATACAAGTACACAACCATAGAAACTCGTAAAACGACAGCGTTTTTGTCTGGTCTCTCATTTTGATTTTTATACTTGATTTTGTTACCATTTGTATTTTATATACATCAGGAGGATTCACAAATTACTTTCTTAAAACATTCTTAATTTCTGTGCCCTCCTTATTATTACTATCAGAAGATCTCATACAAAAAATTTCATATGAGAATTTCACAAAAATAACTGGGAAAAACTATATAGATTAAAAAGATATATATTTCCATGATTCCAAGTAATTAAAACAAAACGAGAGTATAATAATGGTACATTGAGGGACTGATAATAAAGCATTAAAAAAATCCATGAACATTCCACTACTGCTAATACACCAAATCTCATCAATCATGTCAACTAGATTCCATGCATGTAACAAAAGCATCTTCTGCTCCAAAAATCAATCCCCATGGACTGTGTACCGCTCCCACTTCTTTGTCGGGTCGTAAATCTGCCCAAAGATAAATGCGGAAGAAATCTTTAATTCCTAAAATGATAGATTGAGAAAAGTGCAGAGAAAGGGATGGATTTGGGAGTATTTACCTCCCATCTGGAAGCAGGGAATATATGCTTGTTCTTCTCGTACCAATGCCTCTCCACAACTTTACCCGCATGCGACTTCAATAACACCACATTTTACAAAACCTTTAGAAACAACTTCCTTCTCATCATCAAACTACTCTCTTTTCTGAATGCAACTGGGTTAAGGGACACATACCTCGTCTTTCTCTATCGTTGCATCTGCTATTGTTCTCACATCTTCATGCACATCAAAGTGAAACAGCTGTTAACAAGAACATTGCAGGAGTGGGTGAGTCTCAGTCACGATTTTTTTATATAAACTGAATTCAGAAATTTTCGACAAGGCATACCGGGCCACTCTTCCCCCTAGCTTTGTTAATGATCAGCTCATAGAAACTGTGTTGCTGCATTTGCAATAAACATTTTCATGTTATCGTTAAGTTCTAGATAGTGTGAGGGGATAATAACTTGATAAGTGTAATGGGTTCTCACATGCGGGATGATAAGATCTTCCTTGACATATAGCAGATTCTCAACTGATGTCGTCCGAATCTCCCGGAAGTCAGGGGCAAGCTGCTGCTGAACAGCCCGCAGAAAATTCCCAATTGCATCACCCTTGCGGACCTGTAAAAAGCGTTAATCATACAGGTGAGTATATGATCAGACTTAATCTCCAACAGCAGTATAAGATGTAGCTTGTGCTTGCCTGGATAACTCGTCTATGGCCCGTCCCATCCCAGTAACTGTAAGTAATCTGAAGAGGCTCGTCTGAAAAGCAAAAAAACTAGTTAGTTAGACAATCTTCCTTAAATCAAGTGTTAGTACTGAAATTAGAAGCAACTGGGAAGTGGACAACTTTTAATCTGCTCTTGTTCACGAAGCCACTGCTTCTTCAGCCTTTCACGTTCAGCTTGTTCTTCCGCCTCCCGCTCACTGAAACAGCAACCTCAAAACACCACAGCTAAAGTTGAGACTTACTGCAAAAGCAGACAGGGACGATAAATGTAAACAAGAGAGCTAGAGATCACCTGTCAGGCAGGAAATTAGTTTCCACTGAGGGGTCCTTGCCAAGTTTTCCGCAACGTAAGTTCATTGTCCCAGAACTCTCTGCATAAATAGTGTACATGATAGAAGTTACAAAGAGGAAAACACTCGAACAGGTGATGATATCTTGAAATTTCTATGCTAGTAAGCTATTTGCATTTTAAAAGCTCCAACAACCAAGCAAGATTCCAACTACAGTTATAAAATTAATGTCTCTAATACATGTTGAGATTCATTATATCTGCAAAAGATAGAGATTCTACTTTTTCAACTTCCACACATAAAAAGGGATTCATCATTTCTGAAAAAGACAGACATTATACTTTTCAACTTCTATACAAAAAGGGAAAAACAATTATGTGGTTTAATTGAACGACACATGTATCACACCTAATCTTAAGTTCTTAACTATACTACACAAATCACCACTGATGTAACAACAGCATTTTCCGGAATCAAGGTAATAATACTTAACAAAGTCTAAGAAGTATGGCCCAGGTAAACTAATTGCAATCTAGGAGATCAATCCACTTACTGTTTTCTCCATCATCTTCATCACTGCCATTCTCAAGATCTTCAGCAAAAGATAAGAGGGAAGATCCCTTAATCTTTCTCTTCTTGTTACGCTTCTCTAGCTGCAACTCCTCTTCCCTGAAGTTTAGAAACAAAGTCGATCAAGCTTAATCCAGAAAAACAACATCAATAACTAGGAAAAATGAACTTGAAAGAAAAACCAAACTCACTCTTGTTGTAGCTTCTGCAGTTTCTCTTTCTCTTCTTCCTCGAACTTATTACGAATATTAACCCTCTACAGATATCCCAGACACAATTAACACCATCATCTAGATAACTATAAAAATTGAAGGATAAAGTCCATGACTCCAATTACCTTCTCCACATATTCCTCTCTTGTAACCAAACCGACTGTTTCTTTCTTGAAAGCAGTGTCAAGAATCTATAAACAGAAAACAAAAAAATGTTATAAACAATTAAGAAAACAATTTGGGATTTTGTCAATACTTCAGACACCAAAGCTGCAATTTCTCAAGTACTGATGATCTAATTTTGTTCTGTACTTGAGAAATTGCAGCTTTCATACAAATACCACTGATAACTGAACCTTGTACTCAAGCTAACCCCTAAGTATTGCGGAAAACTCCTAATTCAGAGCCAGAACAAAGTTCTAAATCTAATATTCCTACAACAATTCACCATTGAAACAAACTCTCGAAACCTAGAAATTGGAAAGTAGTATGTATATACAGTTGGAGATCAGATGGGATCTTGATTGGTCGAACCTCGCAAGAACTGGTTCCGAATTGGAGAAGGCCAGATTGGTCTTTGCCTGAGGCAGTCTTGCTCTTTAGCTCTTGGATTTTTTTGCGTTCGGCCTCTCTTTGCTTCTGAAGCCGCCGTATCCTCACAGCATCTTGAGCCGTACCAACGTAGCCGTCACCCATACCCGACATCTTTCTTCTCCCGCTTCGTTTCGCTCAAAAATCGGAATCGAATTCACAAGATTCTTCCGACCGCCATTGTTGAGAGAGAGAGAGAGAGCTCTTTTATGCAGTAGACGCATGTGTTCGTTTTGGGCTTTTAAATGTTTTATTATGGGCCTTTAAATAATATCATCAGGCTTAAATTTCGGCCTCTCTCAAACGAAACAAAAACTTCTCAAGTGATGATACTAAATGAGTGTCTGTATTGTGCAGGCCATAGGAGTGTGTCTGCACTCTGCACAATACAGAAACATTTCTCTTGAACGTACGAAACATTAAACACGGTCCACACTACATGTATATATTATATATATATACAAGCACCTAGCTAGTGAAGAGGGGATTGGCTTCTCCGATGACTTTTAATAACTCCTATGAAAGATATATAGTGTCTTGTCTTCCATGATGCAAATCCAGCATTGGTTTGGTTTGGATAAATTAGGTTCATAATCGGTGGTTTAACCGTTTTAACTCAATCCACTTTAAAGTTGATTTTACTCAATCAGTTGAATCTTTCTATTGAACAATCTTTTCACCACCACATCCACATTGTATAAAAGTTAGACTAATGGTGTCACAGTCTCCTTTATATGTCACTTCTAAGCATTATATAAATACAAACTTATAAAAAACAACCTATCTAATTTATTAGAGATTTAATGACTGATTTATATAGGTTGTCCCTTTTAAAAAAGTAATGAACAATATATACATAGAAGTCATAGTCGCTATAGCCTATATAGATGACACACCATCTACAAAAGTGTGCTATTTATGTTTTATTTAGTCATATTTCTCGTTGTATAATTAATAAGTTTTATAAATGCGATCAATGCATACAAACAGTCGGAAGAAAGGCTATTTCTTGATTCTACACTACTGAAATCGCTTTGCTCTGTTAGAGTTAAGGATCGTCGGGAAACATTTAATTATAAGGATTGGTTACATATTTTACCAGTTAGAAACAAATCGGATCGACATGAAATATTAGACACTGATGGTGATCAGTTAGATTTTGAATGGTTACAACATATATCATCAGATAATGTAGAATAAGTGTGCTATATACAATTTATATATGTGAATATGGATGTTTAAAGTAGTTGAGAGAAGAATAACAGACAGTGTGTTTGAGAGCTGGCTTTTTCTATAATAGTCAGGAATTGTGGCTGAGGGGCCTTGCCAGCTTCGATAGATAACAAGAAGTAATGTCATAAATTATTAGTTCGATTCTGCCTTCTAACCAATAACCATATATTTTTAATTTATCACAAATTTCCCTACTAGCCAATTCAACAATATATGTATAAATATACTTTTAAACCTATATATGTTTTTTTTTTTGGGCATAAATTATGTTCTATAAATTTTTGGCATAAATTATGTTGTTTGTTACCTTTGTTACTTAGATCATGCGCCTTGCATGCATGCCGTACTTTAGCCATAGTGGTAAATACATGACTTGTTAATTCAAGCATTTGAGACGTGGACGTATTACCAACTACGTTATTCTCAATTTCTATTACTATATATAGCCTTGTGATAAGGTAAACTTTATAATTTTGTGTCGTATATTAATGTGGTCGAATTTGGTCACCGACTTTTACTTAAATACACAGATTTCAGATTTAACCATCACCGAATGTACGTGACTGAGCTAGCTATAAAACTCGAAACTAAATATATATATGTTTTTTTTTTTTGCTTGGATAATCAACAAATTATGGAAGTACGAAGCTAGTGAGGTGTACTAGGTTCAGACATATATAGTATCATCGGGTTAAGATTATTGTCTTTTCTTACATCTAGTAGACTTGGTAGTTGGTTTATCTTGAACGATATAAAATTGTATTCTTCTTTTCTTTTTTTTCCTCCACATATTTAGGTGATTAGAATAAACGTGAACCCTCCCTATCTGTTTTTGGGAGCAAATAAACTAAAGTCTATCCTCTAAAGACTAAGGCTCTCATGTGAAACGATTTAATTTGGGGTCGGTGGTACTCGATTATATACGATCTCATTTATTTATTCATCTATTTATTTATTCATCTACGTACGTTAATGTTTATGAGTAGTTTATGTATTAACATGTTTATTCCGGATCAATGTATTCCAATTACAATTAAACATGTTTGGAACTCGAATAAAAACCAACTCGATATGATCATATCAAAATCCATCCATATTAATTTCAGTTAATTATGTTGGTTCTCATTCTTTTTAAATGAAAAAGTTGAACCAATGATTATATTGTGCATATGTATCGAACGATAAGCAGAACTGACTAAAGTTTAAAGAAGAAGAAAATGACACTCGTACATTCACGTGGCTACGGTACCACCAAGTAACCGTAACTTTAAAATAAAACAGACTAAAGAAATAAACCAATGAATTTATGAAAAATAATAGCCGTAAGCGACCTATAAATATACACGAGAGGCGATCTCAGTAGAATCATATCTTCTTTCTCCTCTACTAGTCACATCTACCTTCAACAAGAGAATCTGATGAGGATATTACCTAAAAACGGAGGTGCTTACTGCATCCTCTTAGTCTTTGCTCTCTGTTCGGTGGCTCATTCCCTTAACCGTGACATCAAGGTCGTTGGCGATGTCGAGGTCGTTGGCTACGCAGAAAGCAGCAAAATCAAGATCCCCAACGCATTCTCAGGTAATATTGTAATATATGCTTTAAAATCTTATACTCGATCAAGTCCATGCATGTTGTACACACTTTTACTTATATGTAATGTTCCGGTCGAGAAGTGTCGGGATACTTCTCGGTCCATATATAATTTGACTGATTACACATGGAATAAAGCACTTTCTCATATATAACTAACTTATGTTTTTGGTTTCGTTACGACTTTCAAACTAACGCTTTTGTTTAAAAATAGGACTCCGAGTAACGATAAAATGCAAGGCGGCCGATTCAAAAGGCCCTTTCGTTAAGAAAGGAAGCGGGGAAATTGACGAAACAGGAAAATTTAATCTCAATATTCCTAATCATGACATTGTCGGAGACGATGGAGCGCTAAAGGAAGCTTGTTATGCTCATCTATATAGCGCCTCAGGCAACCCTTGTCCGGCCCACGACGGTCTTGAAGCCTCCAAGGTCGTGTTTCTATCGAAATCCGGCGAAACCCATGTTTTGGGTCTCAAACAAAGTCTTAAATTCTCACCGGAAGTTTGCATGTCAAAGTTCTTTTGGCATATGCCTAAGTTCCCTTTGCCTGCGTTAACGTTTCCTAAGATCAAGAAGCCTTGTCCCCCATTTTACAAACCACCGGTTGTGATCCCAAAGAAGCCGTGTCCACCAAAGATTGCACATAAGCCCATCTACAAGCCGCCGGTGCCTATCTACAAGCCTCCGGTGCCTATTTACAAGCCACCAGTGGTGATCCCCAAGAAACCTTGTCCACCAAAGATTGCACATAAGCCCATCTACAAGCCACCCGTACCTATTTACAAGCCTCCGGTGGTGATCCCAAAGAAGCCATACCCGCCACTTCACAAGCCGATCGACAAGCCCTCGGTGCCTATCTACAAACCCATCTACAAGCCACCGGTTCCCATCTACAAACCGATATACAAGCCACCAGTAGTGGTGATTCCAAAGAAGCCATGTCCACCACTTCCCAAGTTTCCGTCCTTCCCACCTAAATACATTATTCCCCACCCTAAGTTCGGGAAATGGCCTCCTTTCCCTTCTCATCCTTGATTGAGAGAGTTACAAAACAAATATAACTCTCTCTTTCTTATTTCAAAGAAAAGTGAGTGACGCCAAAAAAGTAATATTGCTTTGTTGCTTTGTTTAATAATTGAATTCTCTATGTAGATGTTTGATGTTTCTATACCTTTAAATTAATCCCTGCAGCCAATAATATTTTGTATTTTTTTTCTTGTTAAATAAAGTCTGTGATTTGATATTTTCTCTTTAACTTCTTTTAAAAGATCTAGCTAATATAATACGAGAAATGTCAATTCCTCGTAAATATCCTTAACCTCAGTAAAATTTTAAATTTGACAAAATGTAAACTAATCGCAATAATTAGGGATAACAAAATTATCGCGTTTAAGTAGGATTGATGATCAAAGAGAGCATGGAGTTAAACCAAACCTAAAACCGTTGAGATCTCGGCACGTGTCTCAGTCCGAAGGGCCTAGTATTATTTTCTCACTTACATTTCACATGTCGTTATAAATATTTCACCTCTTGGCCCAGTACCACAGCATTATTCATATAGCATCACACCAGTGTGATCTTATTGAGTCTACTACATGTAAAGCTAAACAATATTTCACAGAATATTAATATTTATTTCCGGTTTTCTATTAATAATTTCCGTTCCTTTTCTAGTTTTCCTTATTATTATTTTTGTCAACCTTATTTGAAAATTGGAAAATTTCTGGTTTTCTTTTCGTTATTTTTTTAGATAATCATTATTTAGATTTGTAATACTACCATAACACGTACATCCATTTTATTTTAAAAGTGACAATTTCTCTTATTTTCCATATTGCTTTCGGTACAATATTTCCCTTTCATAATTTAATAGGTCCCCAAGAGCTCCTTCACAAAAATTCTCTCTCTAGGTCACAAACTTTAATTCCTTGCCCCAAATCAATCGGAACAAACAACAATGGCGTCGCATCCCAAAGTTTTCTTCGACATGACCATCGGCGGTGCACCGGCGGGAAAGATCGTGATGGAGCTTTACACCGACAAGACCCCGAAGACGGCTGAGAATTTCAGAGCACTCTGCACCGGAGAGAAAGGCGTCGGACGTAGCGGAAAGCCACTGCACTTCAAAGCCTCTGCGTTCCACCGCGTGATCCCTGATTTCATGTGCCAAGGAGGGGATTTCACCGTCGGGAACGGTACGGGCGGCGAATCGATCTACGGAAACAAGTTTGAGGATGAGAACTTCGAGAGGAAGCACACGGGACCTGGGATTCTGTCGATGGCGAACGCTGGAGCCAACACCAACGGATCTCAGTTCTTTATCTGTACGGTGAAGACTGATTGGCTCGATGGGAAGCATGTGGTGTTTGGTCAGGTGATTGAAGGCTTGGACGTTGTTAAGGCTATTGAGAAGGTCGGATCTTCTTCTGGAAAGCCGACGAAGGCGGTTGTGATCGCCGATTGTGGTGAGATCTCTTCTTAGATATGGATCTAGGGTTTTCTTAGCGGCGGTGGTTTCCAGTGTTTCTAGAAGTTTCTTCTTAGCTTAATGGGATTGTGATTTCTCTGCTTTGATATTTTCCTATTATTAATAAAGTTTTTTTTTTTTTTTAATTTTAATTGTGGCTTTTTATTTGGCGTTTAGTCAATAATAATAGATCGTAATAAAAACAAAATCAGAAATGGATATTTTCTAAAATTAGAAAAAGCATCTTATTATATAAGAGTTTATCGATGGGAACATATAAGCGAATAAGAGACAAAAGTAAGATAAATAAAATTCAAAATTGTGGTGGAACACGACTGGGGGCCTTTTGGAATAGGCCCAACAAAAGTTGAATAGTGACTGTTGAGCCCAATGTCGTATAATTTTTTTTGAATACACGAACGTCGGAGCAGCCTCGTCGTAATTCACATGATTGAAGCCATTAATTTATAAATAATATAGGGGAGTGGACGATGATGAGTAGTAAATGTCTCGAGAGTTGAGTTATAGTCATGGTCATGGACGACTGGTTTAAATAAAAACATGGAATGGTGGTCTCAGTCTATTTACAGCAAATTCATATACTAGTAGACTAGTAGATAAAATTTGACCCAAAAAAAATATATCAGTATATTGTTGGTTGGCTATTTTTTTTTTATAAAAGGAAATAGTATTAGTAGTCTAGTAAACATGATGATAATAATATAAATACGCAGCATCAGCATGTGCTAAATTTGTTTCCTCCTACACACAAAAATGAATAGAGAGAGAGAGAGAGAGGCAAGCGAAGACTCTACGTGCTTTTTAAACATATCTCTCTCATTCTTTTGTTTGATTTGAACCGTTAAAATTTGTATTAGGTGAAAAATGGTTACTATGGTTACCAAATAATGAAGAATATACATACATACAATACAACCAGTAACTGTGTGTGGATTGAAAATTCTAAAGAGCCGGCCGACGCTGCTGGAATAGTGCTTGATGGCTATTAATTAACACGATATAGCGATTGATGAAAACTCACTCTCTAATGTACAATAATAATAATTAAACCGAAACGCGTACCGGAGCCGGTTAAGACTCGGCAAGACCCACGAATTTTCCTGAGCTGTCGTCTCGCCAGAGGTAAACACAGAAGAGAGCTTATAGAAATCGAACCAGATCTCTCTCTCTTTTGATTTTGAATTTTCAGCAGCAAAGCAAAGCAAATCGCAGAAGTCGTCTGAGAGAGAGAGAGAGACGACCGCGTTACATCGGTGAGCACCACCACTTGTGCGATTCTCTTTCGTCATCCGTCATCCATCATCCTCTCTTTTTTTTTTTCTCTCCGTTCAAAATTCTTCAGTTTTGCCTGCTAATAACCGCCGGATTAGATTGATTGTGATCGGAAATAACACATCCCGGAGATAGGATTATAGGGTCTGGGGTGAGACCAGAGATTGACTTCAATTTGTCTTTCCGATTAATCACAGAGATTATAATTTAGGGTCCCTTATTGTATTTTTTTTTTTGTGTGGGTAGTAAGTAATCCGATTAGGGGGAATGGAGTCGGACAATGGCAAGGGGTTGATACTAGCTGTAGCCTCTAGTGTTTTCATTGGTTCCAGCTTCATTCTTAAGAAGAAAGGTCTCAAACGCGCTGCTGCTTTTGGCACCCGCGCAGGTCTCTTTCTCCTTCTCTCATTATTATTATCACCTTTTTACACTCTTGCTTGCTTACAATATTGTTTCACTCCCGATATGTAACGTCTTCAGAAACTTATTAGCTTTGATGGATTCCATCAATAACAGTTACAGATTAGTTTTTTTTTTTTTATAGCTTTCAAGAAACCCCACTATATGATATCTCTCATGGGATTGTATTTGCAGGTTATGGAGGTTATACATACTTATTAGAGCCTCTTTGGTGGGCGGGCATGGTCACAAGTTAGTTTTTTTTTTCCTTCTTCATGTTTTATTTAGTCTTTTTACTCCATATATCTTATTAGGCTGCGTTGCGTTCTCCCTATTCATTTGTTTAGTGATTGTTGGAGAAGCTGCAAACTTTGTGGCTTATATTTATGCACCGGCTGTACTTGTTACTCCTCTTGGTGCTTTAAGTATTATCATCAGGTATATATATGTTTATGTCATTGCCATCATTGCTCTCTTTTGTTACTCACTTTTGGATCTTCTGTGTCTGTGTTATATTCATTCATTCTCTGACTGACTAACCCTCTCATTTGCTTGCTAGTGCTGTTTTGGCACATTTCCTATTAAAAGAAAAACTTAAGAAAATGGGGGTCCTCGGATGTGTTTCTTGCATCGTCGGCTCCGTTGTTATTGTCATCCACGCACCAAAGGAGCAGACTCCCAATTCCGTTGAAGAAATTTGGAATCTCGCTACTCAGCCAGGTACCTCTCTCTCTCTCCCCGTTACTCAGTACTCACACACATTGTGCCTTTTGTTTATCTGAGAGAAACACAATTTTCCTTTCTTGTGTATGAAACAGCTTTTCTAATCTACGTAGCCATAACCATGTCCATTGTCCTTGCTTTAATTCTGCATTTTGAACCCCTGTGCGGCCAAACGAACATTCTTGTTTATATCGGAATATGTTCGTTAATGGGTGCTCTCACTGTAAGTTGCTTCTTCTGACCATCATCTTGGATTTTACTTTTGGACTCTATTTCTATATTTTCTTGTAATTTCTCGTTGGTGTCTTGAAACAGGTTATGAGCATAAAAGCTATTGGGATTGCGATAAAATTAACAATGGAGGGAGTAAGCCAGATAGGGTATCCACAGACGTGGCTTTTTGCCATGGTTGCAGGAACCTGTGTAGTTACACAATTGATTTACCTAAACAAGGTAAACCCTCTACACCAGATATATGTTTGGCATTGGCAAGCCTTTGCATACATATTCTGGACTCGATAGGTTAGTATGCAAGTGAAAGTAGAACAGTTATCTTGTTAATGCCTGCAAACAAATATCCATCAGTAGATCATTCCTTAATTTTCCTTAGGAAATGAATAGCTGCACATGTAGCATTGAAGGTCTCTTTTTGTTTTTTTTTCCAGCAAACATAAGAACTTAAGAATTTCTCTTTGCATTGTTGATACTTTTACGTTTTTCTATTTGGCATACCATTCCTGTCTCGACTTAAGGCCTAAGATTGTTACTGTTATATTATTTTCTGCAGGCTTTGGACACATTCAATGCAGCAATTGTTTCTCCAGTATATTATGTAATGTTTACAACCCTCACAATTGTTGCTAGTGCAATTATGTTCAAGGTAGGTTCAACTAGATAACGTGTAGATTCCCAAAAGATCAGTTAAAGGAAACACTTAACATTAAAAATCGGGTTTTCACAGGATTGGTCTGGGCAAAACGCAGCCAGCATAGCCTCTGAATTATGTGGATTCATCACTGTGCTCACAGGCACAATGATACTCCATGGTACGAGAGAAGAGGAACAACAAGCTTCTTCAGGTAAAAAACTCTGCATTTTCCATCATCGTTCATATCGGCATCTTGTGTTGCCATTATCAATCATAATGCTGGTATCATCTTTCGGTCTTCAGAACAAGTAAGATGGTACGAGTCAAGAAAGAGCACGAACGAAGAACATCTGATAAGTCTGTACAGCCCTGAATACTAGGAAGAAGAAGAAGGTGCCATCTCTAGACTCCCAATAGAATGAA
>NC_025700.1:21992028-21997030 GCF_000633955.1 Camelina sativa | reverse complement strand
ATCTTGTGTTGCCATTATCAATCATAATGCTGGTATCATCTTTCGGTCTTCAGAACAAGTAAGATGGTACGAGTCAAGAAAGAGCACGAACGAAGAACATCTGATAAGTCTGTACAGCCCTGAATACTAGGAAGAAGAAGAAGGTGCCATCTCTAGACTCCCAATAGAATGAAAGAATTTTGCCAAGAACAAGCCTCAGGGATCTTATAACTGATCAATCAACATATCTGAGGGAAAATGAAGTCGGGTTCGTTTCTGTATTTTTTGTTTGTGGTCTCTGTACAGACAAAAGTTTGTCTAGTTACACTTCATATATTCTTTAGTTTTGATCACTGTGTCTCTTCTTAGTTCATATATTCTGTTATATATATTTATATCATGTATCTTCATTTTTCTAGGATGAAATATTCTTTACTGTACTCGACTGAACGAAAAAAATAAAGTAAATGTTTGATTAGAATTGACTACTTGAGAAAATAACAAGAACCTTTGTTCCATTTCTTCATAATCGCTAATAAATTGGCCGAATTCACCAGCGCCATTACATGGCCGAATTCAGAGTCATTAGGTTCACCAGTTCAATAACATAGAGTTAATTATATTATTGTTAATCCAAACCATTTAAATTATTAGGTGAACCATTACGCCACCACATACTGACTTTCTCACATTTCTTTTCATACTTTTTCTAAGAACCTTTTTCAGTTTGGTTGAGCTAATTTGGACTGAGAGTGAGTCACGTGGGATGTTGGTTCCCTATAAATACAAATTATACCATATCACATGGAGAAACTCATTTTATTTTCACAATTACAAACACTCTGTTACAATTTAGAGACCCCATCAGAAGAAAAAAAAAAGACTGAAAATGGCAAAACTGGAAGATGTATCAAGAATGCTAGTTTTGTTGATAACAATACTGCCACTGGCTGCTCAAGGATCCAGACTGTACAGCTGGGCTAATCGGCTCGAGGAAACAGAGAAGGAGAAGGTAACAAACCTTCAGTTCTATTTCCATGACACCTTGAGCGGCAAGAATCCGACCGCCGTGAAGGTGGCTCAGGGAACCGACACCGAAAAATCCCCAACACTGTTCGGTGCTGTTTTTATGGTCGACGACGCTCTCACCGAGACAGCTGATCCCAAATCCAAACTCGTTGGCCGGGCGCAAGGCCTTTACGGTTCTTCATGTACGTATATATTAATTTTTGTTTCTTTACGATAACCGGATCTAGGATATAAAACAGGTTTAGTACATCAATGATAACCGGCTTTGATTGGGACAGGTAAAGAAGAGGTAGGTCNTTAGTTCATATATTCTGTTATATATATTTATATCATGTATCTTCATTTTTCTAGGATGAAATATTCTTTACTGTACTCGACTGAACGAAAAAAATAAAGTAAATGTTTGATTAGAATTGACTACTTGAGAAAATAACAAGAACCTTTGTTCCATTTCTTCATAATCGCTAATAAATTGGCCGAATTCACCAGCGCCATTACATGGCCGAATTCAGAGTCATTAGGTTCACCAGTTCAATAACATAGAGTTAATTATATTATTGTTAATCCAAACCATTTAAATTATTAGGTGAACCATTACGCCACCACATACTGACTTTCTCACATTTCTTTTCATACTTTTTCTAAGAACCTTTTTCAGTTTGGTTGAGCTAATTTGGACTGAGAGTGAGTCACGTGGGATGTTGGTTCCCTATAAATACAAATTATACCATATCACATGGAGAAACTCATTTTATTTTCACAATTACAAACACTCTGTTACAATTTAGAGACCCCATCAGAAGAAAAAAAAAAGACTGAAAATGGCAAAACTGGAAGATGTATCAAGAATGCTAGTTTTGTTGATAACAATACTGCCACTGGCTGCTCAAGGATCCAGACTGTACAGCTGGGCTAATCGGCTCGAGGAAACAGAGAAGGAGAAGGTAACAAACCTTCAGTTCTATTTCCATGACACCTTGAGCGGCAAGAATCCGACCGCCGTGAAGGTGGCTCAGGGAACCGACACCGAAAAATCCCCAACACTGTTCGGTGCTGTTTTTATGGTCGACGACGCTCTCACCGAGACAGCTGATCCCAAATCCAAACTCGTTGGCCGGGCGCAAGGCCTTTACGGTTCTTCATGTACGTATATATTAATTTTTGTTTCTTTACGATAACCGGATCTAGGATATAAAACAGGTTTAGTACATCAATGATAACCGGCTTTGATTGGGACAGGTAAAGAAGAGGTAGGTCTAATAATGGCCATGAGCTTCTGTTTCGAGGACGGTCCATACAAGGACAGCACCATAAGCATGACCGGGAAGAACTCGGCCATGAACCCAATCCGAGAAATGCCTATTGTTGGTGGCACGGGAATGTTCAGGATGGCTCGTGGCTACGCTATTGCTCAGACCAATTGGTTCGATCCCAAGACTGGTGATGCCATCGTTGGTTATAACGTTACCGTTGTTCATTAAAAAAAAGGCTTTTGTTTCATCATCATACAGTATATTACAGAGCGACATTTTAGCTATGCTAATGCCTATTGCATGTAACATTTCTCTACTTTTTTTTACATACTGGGAGATTTAATTAATATTGATGATCTACGATATATATATATATATATATATATATATATATATATATATATATATTTTCCATCCAAATTTTGTTAGTTTTAGAGCACTAAAACATTAAGCTAGTCATGTAACCAAATCAGAAGTTAAAAAAAAAAAAAGAGGGGTTAAATCGGAGATCATATAGAACAAGTGGGCCGTGATGGGCTGCAAACCTAAGCCCAAAAGTGAAATAAGAATAGTCTTTGTTTGTATGATCCATACCAAAACCAAAAACCAGATCCGGTTTCTAAACCCATTCCGACGGCGTATGATTTCTTACCGGCGAATCTCGCCGGCGCAAACCCTTTTTTCAGAGTTGAGTCCGCCGGGAACATCAGGAGGAACCAAATCATTAAAGTCTCCTCCCATGGTGGTTTCTCCATCCAATGCCCATCAGTAACCCTAGGAAACGGCCAATCTGTGTCGCCCGATCGTTTCTCAGCAGACACGCAACAACCAAAGAAGAGCTCTCTCAGGCCGTATCGCGTCTCGAGTCCTTGACGAAACAAGGGATTCGTTTACCCTTTGAGCTCCTAGCGACGCTGCTCCAGCGGTGTGGAGATACCAAGTCGTTGAAACAAGGCAAATGGATTCATCGCCACTTGAAGATTACTGGATTCAAGAGACCCAACACGCTTTTGTCCAATCATCTAATCGGAATGTACATGAAATGCGGTAAACCTATCGATGCGTGTAAAGTGTTCGATCAAATGCATCTCAGGAATTTGTATTCGTGGAACAATATGGTCTCTGGGTTTGTCAAATCGGGCATGTTGGCGCGTGCACGGGTGGTGTTCGATAGTATGCCTGAGAGGGACGTTGTGTCCTGGAACACCATGGTCATTGGGNCTTTGTTTGTATGATCCATACCAAAACCAAAAACCAGATCCGGTTTCTAAACCCATTCCGACGGCGTATGATTTCTTACCGGCGAAACTCGCCGGCGCAAACCCTTTTTTCAGAGTTGAGTCCGCCGGGAACATCAGGAGGAACCAAATCATTAAAATCTCCTCCCATGGTGGTTTCTCCATCCAATGCCCATCAGTAACCCTAGGAAACGGCCAATCTGTGTCGCCCGATCGTTTCTCAGCAGACACGCAACAACCAAAGAAGAGCTCTCTCAGGCCGTATCGCGTCTCGAGTCCTTGACGAAACAAGGGATTCGTTTACCCTTTGAGCTCCTAGCGTCGCTGCTCCAGCGGTGTGGAGATACCAAGTCGTTGAAACAAGGCAAATGGATTCATCGCCACTTGAAGATTACTGGATTCAAGAGACCCAACACGCTTTTGTCCAATCATTTAATCGGAATGTACATGAAATGCGGTAAACCTATCGATGCGTGTAAAGTGTTCGATCAAATGCATCTCAGGAATTTGTATTCGTGGAACAATATGGTCTCTGGGTTTGTCAAATCGGGCATGTTGGCGCGTGCACGGGTGGTGTTCGATAGTATGCCTGAGAGGGACGTTGTGTCCTGGAACACCATGGTCATTGGGTACGCTCAGAATGGGAACCTACACGAAGCACTTTGGTTTTATAAAGAGTTGAGGAGATCTGGAATCAAGTACAACGACTTCAGCTTCGCTGGCCTTTTGACGGCATGTGCCAAATCTAGGCAGCTCCAGCTCAATCGGCAAGCTCACGGGCAGGTTCTGGTTGCTGGGTTACTGTCAAATGTGGTGCTTTCGTGTTCTCTCATCGATGCTTATGCGAAATGTGGTCAGATGGAGAGTGCTAAAAGATGTTTTGATGAGATGGCAGTGAAGGATGTTCATCTTTGGACTACTCTCATCTCTGGATACGCCAAACTCGGGGATATGGAAGCGGCTGACAAGTTATTCTGTGAGATGCCAGAGAAAACTCCAGTCTCTTGGACTGCATTAATTGCTGGATATGTTAGGCAAGGCTCAGGGCACCAAGCTCTTGACTTGTTTAGAAAAATGGTTGCTTTGAGGGTTAAACCAGAGCAATTTACTTTCAGTAGCTGTCTGTGTGCCTCTGCGAGCATTGCCTCTCTTAGACATGGGAAGCAAATTCATGGCTACATGATTCGCTCCAATGTCAGACCCAATCCGATTGTTATCAGTTCTTTGATCGATATGTACTCCAAATCAGGGAGTTTAAAAGCCAGTGAGCAGGTTTTCAGTCTTTGCGATGACAGGCAAGACTGCGTTTTGTGGAATACGATGATTTCTGCATTGGCACAGCACGGGCTTGGCCACAAGGCCTTGCGCTTGCTTGATGAAATGATCAAATTCAGAGTCCATCCTAACCGGACCACTCTGGTTGTGATTCTTAATGCCTGCAGTCATTCAGGTCTGATAGAGGAAGGAGTGAGGTGGTTTAACTCAATGACTGTCCAGCACGGG
>NC_025700.1:21986278-21991169 GCF_000633955.1 Camelina sativa | reverse complement strand
GGAGTGAGGTGGTTTAACTCAATGACTGTTCACCACGGGATTGTTCCCGACCAAGAGCATTACGCATGTCTGATAGATCTCCTAGGTCGTGCCGGTTGTTTCAAAGAGCTGATGTGCAAGATCGAGGAAATGCCTTTCGAACCCGACGAACAAATCTGGAACGCAATCCTAGGAGTATCCAAAATCCATGGAAACGTAGAGCTAGGAAAGAAAGCGGCTGAAGAGCTGATCAAACTGGACCCTGAGTCGTCTGCGCCATACATATTGCTCTCTGGCATTTATGCAGATCATGGGAAGTGGGAATCAGTAGAGAAGCTGAGAGGGATTATGAAGAAGAGAAGGGTGAATAAAGAAAAAGCTGTTAGTTGGATTGAAATCGAGAAGAAAGTTGAAGCTTTCACTGTCTCAGACGGGTCTCATGCTCATGCTCGGAAAGGAGAGATCTACTTCATTCTGCATAATCTGGCTGCACTTATGGAAGAAGAAGCTTCAAGAACATGATGATCTCATTCATACAAGAGAAGCACTATTGAAACACCTGCATTTTTTCTTCCCAGGATTGTACACTGTTAAAGCCTGCAAAAGTAGGGATTTTATACGTGTTGTGATGAATTTGATTTAGCTTTAGAAGTTTTGTCACTGTAACAGAGCTAAGAACTAGAGTCTTCGAATTCTTTGTTTCTTCTTCTTCTTCCAGATTTATTGGTTAATAAAGAAGCAAAATCAAACTAATTGATGGATTTTTCTGGTTTGTTCCAAAACCAAAATCAGAGCTAAGTTATTAATAGTTATTAGAACACGATGGACATGGCAGGTGAGAGAAAGGGACAATTACAAAAATGAAGAAAAAGCAATGCAGTTGGAGCAACCAATATTTATGATGTCTATCAAACATTCAAACCCAACAATGTCACATGAGAATACCCTGGTTCTCTATCTTAAACCGGTGACCAAGTATTGTGCATCAATCAGAGCTTTTAGTTCCTGTGTATATTCACAATCCAGTTGAACTCTCTCTCTCTTGCATCTATTGTTGAAAGCTTTAATTGAAGCTTTCACAGCATCTTTTGTTGTCTCATAGATACCTTAGTGAGTTCTAAGATAGAACCACAACCTTGCTCAGAATCCACATCACCAGTGAGAATTCAAATGCAAAAAGCGTATGGAGCAATCCCCTGTCGAGTGCATAACCATAGAGCGTAATTCCCTTGTTGTTATGTCGCAGGTATTCCACTGCAATGTAACTCCTATCAATTGTTTGAAAGTTATTTGAAAAAAAAAACAAGACCTTGCAATCTCAATGTAACGCACCTAGAGCTTGTCTAGCCTGAAAGAAGGAAGATAGATCCAGTGACGGTGACACTTGATGTATATGTTGTCGGATGAGTCAGTGTCAGTCTCGGGTGATACGGCTTCAGAAGCGCATGTCAAAGCCATGTGCCACCTCGTTGCAATGCACACAACTCCTTGAGCTCTGTGTGTGATTCTTGCAGCACCCAACAAGCACAAGAAGAATCCGCTTAGCTGTACAGCAGAACATACCTTGAGATAGAAGAATATGTATGCTTCATTAAACGCAGAGCGCTGAAACTTGGAGAATTATTACAACAAAGCTTTAGAGAATTACCACCAAATCACCGGAGCTGAGGAAGCTCTTGTCATACTTTGAGGCAAGAACCAACAGTAAGGCCACAAACTGACTGGTACTTATCACAACAAAGGCCGCGATTATGAAGAACCTGTACCTGTGACTTGTAGCCGACAACTGTTTCCTGATCCTCACATGTTCCTTACACACATCTTCTATGGTGTCTGATCCACATCTATCGAACATCTTGTGAAGCCCTCGAAACCTCAGTATCTGCAGCTCACAGGTCAACCAGAAAAGGACACAAACAAGCAAGAACACTCCTGTCCGGTAAACCCATGAAAATAAGACAAGCAAGAACATCACAAAGTTCAATGCAGCACAAGATGACTTTATGAAAGGAATGAGACTTCGGCGGAAGAGAAAAATATGCTCTTGTGCACAAGTTCCACAAGGAAAGAAGGTACAAGTATGGAGGCTAGGTAACGTAAAGCCCTGTCAAGTTCAAACGAATATCCAAGCCTCACCAAGGTTGAATCATCAAGAAACAGAAGTTGTGTGAGACTATACACCCTGAAGAAACATATTAGAGTCAAGAAACCAATGACGGCAAGTCCAGACTCTGGAAATTGGACGAGCACATTAAATGAGTTGGCGTCCATAACTGATGAAGGCCGGGTTCTAGGAGTTTTGATGAACAGACAATTTATGAGAGGGACTAGTAAGGTGAAGACTACAAATATCATATACGACATAGCTTTACCAGAAGGGTTGGAGTGATCCAACGCACACCACTTCAGAAGAAGATGGAAGTTGCGCAAATCATCAGAAAGCAAAGATTTTGAAGGTTGTTAGGGTGGATGGGAAGGTGATCGAGAAAGTATTCATCTTCACAAGGATTCATTGCTTTCCAGATGAATCAAAGGGTTGAGGATCACCTAAGCTATATATAGAAAGTGACAATTTCAAAATAACAACATCCGCATGCTCTGCAAGATGTATATAGGTATCTGGTAGAGGTCTTACATTTTTCATCACAAGCGATGACTGATCAAAAAAGAGAAACTTGAGAGAAAAGCAAAAGTAGCTTGCTTTATCCCGTGAAGTAAAAAGAGTCCTCTCTGGCTCTCTCTATCTCTCCTGTACTACTTTAGGGTACTCCTACTTGGCCGTGTGTATCTTTCCCCGTAATGTAAGCCTTTTCAAGTCATCAGTTGAAAAGCACGAGCCGTCTGCTATGCAACATTTTCGCTGATCCACAACAAGATTTCGCTGATACATTTCTGCTTGCCTCTGTCGGGAGGAACTGTATAGGTGAGTTTACGCAGAAATTAAACCAAGGCTTGTGTTTTGTGTGTAAGAACATGTGCTTTGTATCCATTTCATCCAGTTTCAGTCAGATGCCATTCTTCAAGTCGGAACAGTGCCCTGGGACTCGTTATCGACAAAATTTGGACTTCATACTTTCTTCCAACGAACCAAACACTACTGAGAACAATCCTGCAGATACATATTTAAATGAAAAATTCAGTTGTCTTCACGTTGGTAAGTTATGATACTTCACAATTTTTGTGAGATCAGACGAATAGAATCAAAGCTTTTCCAAATTCATGAATAAAGTAGTAATATTGTTTTCCAGCATAATTTGGGGAAACCGAGAAAAATGACTAACCTGAGAGGGGGATATCTTTCTGCTGTAATGATCCTTTTATAAGCAACGTTCCTGGCATCTGTTGGAATACCTGTAACAGAAGTTTCTCCATCATACACCAATTTTAAATTGGTGATATGCAATTGTTAGGGATATTTTAAATCAAATCCAAACATACCGAGATGCGAAAAGATAGGTTATCTTCAGGGACTTGCAAACTGGAGCCATCCAGTGACTGTTTTTGTTCATATCCGTGGCTTCTCGCACTATCAACATTGGTAATACCATTCTTTAAGATTGTATTGCACTGGTCATCAGACGCAACAATCTGCACAACAATAGAAGGAAACACCGTTGAGCTTGAGATACTGTAGAAACAAGATTAGATGGCTCTTAAAAAATCTGCACTGGTCATCAGACAATCTGCACTGGTCATCAGACAAAACAACACATGTAGTGCACTTACGTCAACAGAAAATGTAGAAGAGTTTAATTTGCACGATGCACCACAGCTCTTAAAAAATTCTTCAACTGATTGCAGCACATCTACGGCACTGTACTGCCGTTTAATGCGCTACAAGACACAAGTCCACCATGAAAAATGTAAGGCTCAAGTAAAGCCTGAGACTTTATATATAGTTACATTGCAGATATATGTTACAGGAACATGTAAAAGATGACGAATAGATTACCTCAAGCATAAAAGAAAGAATGTTCTTTTTGACTACAGGAGGTGCTAAAATCTTCCTAGCTGTGGGCATGAAGGACCAAGCGAGGCCCCAACGGGATGTATGCCCTTGGGCAAATTCAGTGGTCTTCACAACTGTAACACCCACTTCCCAAAGCTTAGATATTAAGAGCTTGAGGGTAGCCTTCTTCCCAAGCATTGAGGTGTACCACCTAATGATCGCAAAAGCTAAGTCCTGGTGGATGGGAAACCAGAAAGCGAAAGTAACAAATATATAGATTTACCTGAATCTTTGCCTCAGAACAGCACTATCTTGGATGATACGGGACACAAAAGCTTGCTCTCCACCACTGCAAACCATCTCCTCAGGAGTTCCTCCGCATGAAGTTTTAGGGTTAAGGCCTGATTCTTCAAAAGTCTCAAAAAATGGAGGATTGGACATACAGAAGTCAAACGTTTCATTTTCTTTGACAACACCGACTAGTACAGCTGGTTCAATAGAGCAGCTCTTGTTGTCATCTACAGACTGAACCGTGGTGGCGGCTTCCTCGGAACACTGTGGAAGAAGAACTTTAGAGTCTCTGATTTCGATAAGGTCTGAAATATGGGGATTACTTTTAACATTCTTCTCCGCCCAATCCAGAGCTACAAGAGTAAAATCTGCGTATAACAACAACAAGTCAACAACAACATTGGCACCAAATAGAGTAAACTAGGAAGCTACCGAATGGAGTAAAAATGATAAAGAAGAATGAAACCTGAGGCAACAAAAGTCCAACCAAAGAGGGAAGCACCAAGGAGAGGGTAAATGCAATTGGCACCTGTACCAATGTCAAAGCCCTTAACTTTGCTGCTTCCATCACCACCACCAAAACTCTCAGAGGACAAAAGATCATTGATCCAATGAATGTAATTCGATCTATTAGGCACAGTTGGACAAAGCTGTCCATCCGGAATCCACCTA
>NC_025700.1:21977144-21986085 GCF_000633955.1 Camelina sativa | reverse complement strand
AAGTAAGTTCCTTTGTACAAATTGAAACATACATACCAGTTGACGCCATGATCATGTAAAAGGAGGATACGAGTGAGCTCTCGGGTGGCGTTGTAATCGGTCCAGTCGATGCGGGGTCGACCACCACCGGAGAAGAAAACAAAGGGCTTGAAAGAAGGGTAAAGAGAAGCCAAGTTTGCAAAATCGGGTGGGTTATCAGAGTATTTGTTTCGGGGTTGCTTAGTGGATCCGGGTTCTGACCGAGCTCTCTTCTTCCCGTTCCGCATCGAAAACCTTAGCCGCCGGGAAAAGTGGATGAAAGAAGACAAACGGCGGTGAATTGAAACGAAGACGTCAAAAACTTGAAACCCTCCGACAGTCGTAGCGGCTTTGATCAGCATCCCGCGAGTTTTGATAAAGCGACGCCGTTTGGCAGAAAGAATTTACCACTTGCGTCACTCATGTGTTTTTTTTTTTTTTTGTTTTTTATTCAAATATGTTTTGGCTCAGGTTTTATGTACCCCTCAGATTCATATTCAAGTATTCTTTCGTTGAACGAGACCAAAAAAAAATGTATTTTCTTTAGCTCAAAATGAACATAACCGATAGAACATTAATTGTTTATATGTATTTGGAGTATAACAAAATGAAGATATATCGTACGCATGCATTGCGTGCAAGTTCATGTTTATCTGTTTTCATATTAGCAAGTATCATTTAGATTTTCAATTTTTTATCTTATTATATTTCTTATAATTTAAATAAATTTTTAAGTTCTATATATCCTGTTAATATAAATTAATTAACTAATATAAAATTAATGCAATATAGTAATGAGAAGTCCAAATGAAATTTAATTATAATTTAAGTTTAAACTGTTCATTTTTTTTCCACAAATCAATTATATTGATATCAAAAATCTTTAAAAAATATAGAACCATTCTAATACAACCGGTATACGCAAATACATGAAATTGATACAATTTCAATGAAGGAGTGGAAGTAACCCTGCTGTTAATTAGTCTTACAGGCAACAGATAAAATCTATTAAGTCCCCCCTTCACACACTTTTTAAAGGCTATCAGCTTGCTGCTGAAACTCCAAAATGTCATCTACATCATTTTTATTAGAAGAAATAGATCTAATGTTGTTGAAAATGATTCTAAATCTTGTCGCCTTCTTGAGATCGATATACTTGATAATTTCGGCAAAGTTTCACTATGATCGTTTGTAAAGATCCATTGTCTTCTCATCCATGGTTGTTTCCATAACAGATTATGTTTCCAGTGTCTCCAAAGACTACTTGGAACTCTGCCTAGCCAAATAAAATCCAATTGGAACGTTGGGTTTGGCCAATATTGAAGCGCATTGACAGTTGAAAGGAACAACGAGACCAACCCTTCATCTTCTTCTCCATCAAATATCAGACCAAGAGGGTAATGGACACGTTCATGTCTTGAGTTGTTTTCAAACGTGACTGTCTTTCCTTCAGTCACACTAACGACTTGAAACTCAATCTTGTCCATAGATTCCATTGTATATCTCGATGACCACCAAAAACAGTCAATATAAATCAGAACGTCTTGCCAATGCTTCTCTATGTCTATAGAGAACTCAATCTGATTATAAAAAAATTGTTGTCTATGTAAATTCAACAGATAAACAACATAGTAGCAAAAGAGTATTCCAGGATCCCATATCCAGAATTCAGTCCCAATTCCTGAATCGGAAAGAAACGTTCGAGGAACACAAACTCTATTGTAATTAAAATGAAACGTTTCAATGAAGAAACGACGGACACCGTTTGAAGACGGAAAGAAGCCAACACCATAAACCTTGGGTTAAAACCAAAATCGGGTCGGAAATACGCTCCCACAGAAAGAGAGAAAAAGGCCAAGACTGTGAGAATGAATTTGGACGCAACAATCACGATCCGCAACATCATCTATTCTCGAAACCACCGTCTGCAAACAGGGCGATGGAATCTGGATATTATGGAACGACACCCAAGTCGAGAGAGTAGACAAGATGGTGATTGAGGGTCTTAGATTTAGTAACAACACAGTAAGAAGACAAAGAACATGAATAATAAAGACAATAATTGTTATACCAAATACCTCTATACAAGTTTACAAGGTATATACATGCCTAATGGGTATATACGTTATCTCTCGACACAACATTATTCATACCAACCTCATTCAATATTCAAAACCATAATCGTTGCCATGATTGAATTGTAATGTTTATGTGCATGCAAAAAAAGTTTTAAGTATTTCAAAGTGACCAACAAAAATAATTTAACAATGCTCATGGCTAAACAAGGAAAATTCGAACTACACTACATATTATTCATGGAATATATTTAGAATATATTTCATGCTTGTATATTCTAAAACGGTAGTAAGGGTAGATATAGGTTGGACATACTTCCAAGGTAATAATTTAACGACCACTCAATGGTACATACTTCCAGGTTAGTGAGGTTCGACTTCAGCTATGTTATCTCTTTCAAAATGTATTACACTGATATAGGTGTTTGCCGATTATAATTCTTTCTTGCATTTAATCATTATTTACATAGACCGGTTAACAGACATCTAAAGAAATATAATATTTGAAATTTGTACATCATTAATACTTAGCGGTATGTAATCTTCGTTCTAATTGTATTGCTATGTTCTTGTGCACATAATACAAGTAATTGGATTGTAATAGTACTATTGAAATTATTATTTTCAAATTACTATATAAAAAATAATTCAACAATAACTGTAAAATCTATGTGTAGATATATGTATTTATTCAGCAATAATGACTTAAAATCAAATATATCTACACATCAATTTTACTGTTATTGTTGAACCATTTTTTATACTAAATTAGGTCTACAACAAGTCAACATGATTACACATCATTTACTTAGTAAAAGATGAATATGTCTAGAGAATTTTGCACTCACACCTACTTTCTCCAAAACTATTCACCATTACACCTACTTTCTACTACTCATGTACTTTTCTCAAGTTTAATTACATTTTACCCCTCATTCATTCTTTCCCATATATTTTTATTTTTACACATAATTCTCTTTTTAAAACATAAAATATATAAAAATAAAAAAAAACCTAAAACAAAAAAGCTGCTATATATTTTTTTTTTAAACATCAATTTGCTATCTTCTTCTTCTTTTCTCTTTTTCTCCGCCATCAAAAGAAACTCCTCTCTCACTCTCCCCATTTAACGCATCAATTGAAGATCTACAGAAAATTTTCAAAAAAAGCTGATAACAAGAACCATTTCGACAAGGGTGGAGATCCAAAGTAAGAGAAATCTTTAGATCATGCGAAATTCGATATGGGGTTTCTTAGTTTGATTGTCATTTTACTGATTGATTGTTGTCTTGTGAGTTTTTCATATTAAATTTCGATCCGTCAGAAAAAATTGAGTGTTTGGGTTTACATAATTAATCGAGTTTGATTCTTGGAATTTTCAGAATTTATGCTTTTTCAAGATTATATGTACGTAATTGTGATATTTGGTATCAAGTGTTGAAAATCATAAGCTTGTGTGGACGCGATTACTTACAAATTTCAAGGTTTATATGTTTTGTTCAAGCTTTTCTTGATTAACGAGGATTGGGGTTGCTGCTTCTTCTTTAAAATTGAGGGGTTAAAGTTGTTTTCTTTGTGAAATTGAGGGGTTAAAGTTGTTTTCTTTGAGGGATTCACGAGGAGTGTTTGATTTTAATTTTAGAAGTTACTTATAACTATGTTCGTGGTCAAGTCTAAGTGAACATATTATTATGGATACAAACTATCATTAACTACTTGATTATAACAAAGATGTTCATAGTTACAAACTATCATTAGTGATCCCATGAACATAATTTAAAGGATGTTCTAAGTTTTAACATTTTTATAACTTTCTATTTGCACTCTACATACTTTCTGTTTATAATTATGTTTGTGGTCAAGTCTAAGTGGACATATTAATATGGATACAAACTATCATTAACTACTTGATTAGAACAAAGATGTTCATAGTTACAAACTATCATTAGCGGTATCCATTGCTTATCATCCACATGGCTTTTGTCGATCGGTATCCATTGCTTATAATCCACATGGTCATATCCATAGCCACCGTTCAACCACTGAAACTCTCGTTTGATTCAAAAAGATGTGTTTGTGCTTGTTCCATGGTCCTTTTTGTTTGTAGAACAAGTCTATCATTCCAAAGGCTGAAATGTGGGGAAGATTTTTGCTTGAGAATTAGTGTCAAACAAGGAGGAGTTTGGATGCAAAAAGAAATGCATAAGATAGCTCTATTACTCATATCCATATCCATTAGTGCATATCCATTAGTGGTGAGGTTGTAGTGTTGTTTAAGTAGGGTACGGTTGAGCTAATTAAGAAAAAAGAAGATTCCAAGCTATTGTTTGTGAGAGGTATAAATCTCTAAATTCTCTAATTAAGTTGTCTGATTGTTAAGTTATCAATGGTGAATTTGTAGGTTGATGTTGAATCAGAGGAAAGAAGTTTGACTTCATAAGAGTAGTTCTCGATGCCTTCTTTGCCGGAGTCGCACCATACCAGATCTATCTTAAATCAGGCTGACGCATTTATCGGATGTGGTCCGCGGCGGAATCTGGGAAAGAGAGATTTTTTTATGATGGGCGATGAAGGAGAAACTAATAGGACTTTGATCGTGTGTGTTGATTGTGAGATAATGATCTTACAATTTTTATTTTGTAGAAAAAGAGAAAAAACAATCGATTAATTAGGAAATAGAGAAAATAATATATAAGAAGAAGGAAGAGACAACAAAAGATTTTTTTGATGGTTTTTTGTTTGTTTGTTACAGGTTATCCACATTAATTTTAGGGCAGTTTTGCAATAAATAAAGACACCTAAGCTAATAAGTTGGAAAAGTATAATAAGAGTTGAAAGTAGGTGTAAATGAAAGAAGAGCGAGTAAAAGTAGGTATAAGTGCTAATCTCTCATATCTCTAATGATCATCTCTAATCAATATCTCTAAAGATGAATATCGTTAATACTTCTTTTTAAGAGTTTTTTCTTTACTTTTGTGGATTGGATCATCTAAAAAATGTTCAAATATAGTGAAAGATTGGTAGGATATTTCTCAAAATTTTGCTCCCAAAAATATCTCTAATGGTCAAGTTTTTATTTTTATTTTTATGTATGAAATATGAATCATAAATTTCTCTATAGAGAGACTAAGACCATACCGTCTAATTCCCAAAGATCAAGTATGTGACTATAATAAAGTCGTAGAGCTAACCAGATTTAATGCATAGTTGTATGCATGATGATAGTATTATAAAAAAAAAAAAAAAAACAAGTTAATTAGTTATCAAACTTAGATGAAATAAACAGAACCTCGAAGATCCCATATTCCCATTCCCATAGATAAAATGTAAGCATTTAACAAACTCTGCCAATTGAAGTTTCATATCCAAACAAAAACAAATTCCGTAACTAACTTATCCTAAATTTTGAAAGCTCAATTACCATTTTTTTAATATACAGTAGGTAAATAGATATAATCATACTAATTGATACAAATTAACTCCCCTCGTTGTATGATGAATCAAACGACTCATATTTTCATTGAATTATTTTCAAAATGGATAAATAAGTTTGGGCAAGTGAAGGGAGTGAAAGTGCGCATTGACAAGTCCCATCGTCATGTCATTCAGATTTCAGACTATCGACGTTACTCTTTTGACCAACTCTTTTTTCGACTGAAGGTGAATAATAAATAATAATACACAAGAAAATTACAAGAAAACAAAAAAACAAACTTTGGGGTTAACTCTGTAAATACTCTAACAAACGGCACGCAGTTTGCGTTCCCAAAAATGTGGGACGAGTCAAAATATCTGCTTACGTCCGTCAACTTTAATGTTGACTGAACCAGAAATTAAAAAAATATATATATATAAAAGGGATATGCCTATTTCCCATTGTACCCCTTCAGCACTCTGTTAGATCTTTTCGGGAGAAGAAGATGGATAAGCTTCGAAGGATCTTGTTTTTTAAAAATTACAAAAAATTCAACTCTTTTAGATTATTAGAGTTTGAAATCTAACGGCTGAGAAGCATCCTTGCAAAGCATCCCTAACCGTCCAGATCAAAGCTGGCCCATCGCTTCCTTTAGTTTCCCGAAAAGGAAAAAATAATACAAATCTCGAACATTATAGCATGGGCCCATTTTTATTTTATTTTTTTATTCTCCACTTTAAAAGAAAAATAAATTTGTCAATTTTACTGGTCAAACAAATTCGTATTCTCATTAATTTTTTTAAGTAAAATTGCTCAAATATATTGGAAAAAGTCAAGAAATCATGCAGGGAAAATAGAAATTGCGAAATTAATAAGGAAAATACGTAAGAGAAAATTGGGAATATTAAAATTAGAAAAAAAGAAAGAATTTAGGGGAATAAATAAGAAATATATGACGTGGCAGTGATACCCATAGCACACATATATCTCGCAGATATAAAACAGCGTCTCCCTCACGCCAAAGGAGAGAAGAGAGAGAGAAAGATCTGATCGGTATTTTGGTTCGTCGGAGATCAGAAGAATGAGCGGAGGCGACGAAAACATGAGTGGTGGAGAGAGACGTAAGGGATCGGTGAAGTGGTTTGACACACAGAAAGGGTTTGGTTTCATCACACCAGACGACGGTGGTGACGATCTCTTCGTTCATCAGTCTTCCATCAGATCTGAAGGCTTTCGTAGCCTTGCCGCCGATGAATCTGTTGAGTTCGATGTTGAGGTTGACAACACGGGGCGTCCCAAGGCTGTTGAAGTCTCTGGACCCAACGGTGCTCCCGTTCAGGGAAACAGCGGCGGTTCATATGGCGGTGGACGCGGTGGTTTTGGCGGTGGAAGAGGTGGTGGACGTGGTGGAGGCTACGGAGGGGGTGGTTATGGTGGTAGAGGAGGAGGAGGCGGTGGACGTGGTGGTGCCGATGGTACTTGCTTTAAGTGCGGTGAACCAGGTCACATGGCGAGAAACTGTTCTCAAGGTGGCGGAGGGGGTGGCTACGGAGGAGGTGGCGGTGGTAGAGGTGTCGGAGGCTGCTACAGCTGTGGCGAGTCGGGACATTTTGCAAGGGATTGCACTAGCGGTGGTGGTGGTCGTTGAAGCAAAACAAGACAAGCCGGGTGTAGAAGGGTAAATTGGTCATCTCACACATGAAAAACGATCCTCTTCTTCTAATCACAGCTGCCTTCTATCAAAATATATTATTATTATCTATCTTTTGTTATCAAACTCTTCATGTTTTCCGATTTTTATTAATTTAGGACTTGTGGTTAATTATGATGCTTTGTGATTTGAGTAAGAAAGAGGCTCGATTGGTTTTTATTGCAATGTTTACTAATCTATTTTGAGATAAATGTCAAAAAAAATCCGTAACTTTCAAATTATGGTAAAATAAAAGCATTAACTTATGAAATGTCATTTAAATCATCAAGTTTTTGTTGATTTTTTTTTTTAAATAGCTAATTTTTGTTGATTAGACTATTTAAGGTAAATTTTCAGTTACACAACCATGATGAAGTTAA
This sequence comes from Camelina sativa, assembly GCF_000633955.1. Lineage (NCBI taxonomy): Eukaryota > Viridiplantae > Streptophyta > Magnoliopsida > Brassicales > Brassicaceae > Camelina > Camelina sativa. The sequence continues at coordinate 21,978,507 of NC_025700.1, read as the reverse complement.
CTTCCGTCAGAATTACCGTTAAATCTAAACAACGTCGTTTCATTAAAAGAATAAGATAAAAATAATTTGAGTCTAGCAAAAATCGAATTACCTATCTTTGAAACTCAAAACAAGCTCTTTACCATTGAGCCACAATAACATTATGATATTATACCTATCACACATATATATATATAGACAATCAGCAAAACACAAAATAATGTTATATTTATGTAATGTATTTACAAAATATATGTTATTATATCATTACTCTTTTTATATATATATATATATATATATATTAAATTTTAGTGTATAATATATCTATAATATAAATATTAAAAACTAAATATTTTACAAATACCAAATAAAATGTATGATCAATATGTCTTCTTTGGTATATATATGCAAAAAGCCATATTTAAAATTTACACTCTTTATCCTGATGAATAAGATATTAATTTAAATATATGCACACTATAAATATATTTTATTTAGTATTTAATAATAAATAAAAATATAGCAAAGATAAAATTTATATTAGTTTTTGCTCTTTATATTTTATATCTATTATATTCTAAAACGTTAATATAAATATATATATATATATATGTGTATATATATATATGTATATATATAAATTAATGATATGATAACATATATATTATACATGCATTACATATAACCGATTGTTTATGTATAAATATATTTCTGTTTGTAAGGATATATAGAAATGTGATTGTGGCTCAATGGTAGAGAAGATTCTTGCTAGGCTCAAATTATTTTTGTCTTAGTCAATGAAAGTTAGCTATTTTTAAAAAAATTCAACAAAAACTTAGTAATTTAAATGACATTTGATAAGTTGATGCTTTTTTTTGCCACAATTTAAAAGTTGACATTTTTCCCCATCTATTTTCGTAAGTTCCAAATTGATTTTTGACGTCGTCTCTTAACTTATATATATATATATATCGTGGTTTTTTGATGTTAATATTGCTCTATGATGATGAAGACGTACTACAAGGATTGATCTCCATGAAAGATTGATTTGTTGAGGTTATTCCTAAAGTTTGTTTGTTTTCTTCTTTTGATTTCCAAAGATTAGAAGAGACAATAAAAATTACACAATACTATAGAAGAAGCAAATCGAACACAAAAACACACTACGGCGCCTTGGTGTTTTGATCTAAACGAACCCATATATAAAGTCTCTGTAATCTTTCTGATCCGTGGAAAAACGCCAACTTCCCTGGCAGCTGATCTTGGGGGCCGTCTTGTCTCTAGATTGGTGCTTCAAATTTAAAGGACACGAGTGTGGTTGTGGTTGAAGTGAGGATGGCTGATCGGAGGAGGCGACGAGGCCATAACCGGTGGAGGGCACTGG
>NC_025700.1:21960419-21976312 GCF_000633955.1 Camelina sativa | reverse complement strand
AATGTTGACTGAACCAGAAATAAAAAATAATAATATTATGTCTTTTTCCCATTGTACCCCTTCAGCACTCTGTTAGATCTTTTCGGGAGAAGAAGATGATGATAAGCTTTGAACGATCTTTCTTGTTTTTACTAATATTTTTAAAATTACAAAAAAAATTCAACTCTTTTAGATTAGAGTTTGAAATCTAACGGCTGAGAAGCATCCTTTGCAAAGCATCCCCAACCGTCCAGATCAAAGCTGGCCCATCGCTTCCTTTAGTTTCCCGAAAAGGAAAAAATAATACAAATCTCGAACCTTAGCATGGCCCGTTTTTTTTTATTCTCTACTTTAAAAGAAAAATAAATTTGTCAATTTTACTGGTCAAACAAATTCGTATTTTCATTGAATATTTTTTTAAGTAAAATTGCTCAAATATATTGGAAGAAGTCAAGAAATAATGCAGGAAAATAGAAATTGCGAAATTAATATGGAAAATACGTAATAAGAGAAAATTGGGAATATTAAATTTAGAAAAAAAAAGAAAGAATTTAAGGGGAATAAATAAGAAATATATGACGTGGCAGTGATACCCATAGCACACATATATCTCGCAGATGTATATATAAACAGCGTCTCCCTCACTCCAAAGGAGAGAAGAGAGAGAGAGATCTGATCGGTATTTTGGTTCGTCGGAGATCAGAAGAATGAGCGGAGGCGACGAAAACATGAGCGGTGGTGGAGAGAGACGTAAGGGATCGGTGAAGTGGTTTGACACACAGAAAGGGTTTGGGTTCATCACACCAGACGACGGTGGTGACGATCTCTTCGTTCATCAGTCTTCCATCAGATCTGAAGGCTTTCGTAGCCTTGCCGCCGATGAATCTGTTGAGTTCGATGTTGAGGTTGACAACACGGGGCGTCCCAAGGCTGTTGAAGTCTCTGGACCCAACGGTGCTCCCGTTCAGGGAAACAGCGGCGGTTCATACGGCGGTGGACGCGGTGGTAGAGGTGGTGGACGTGGTGGAGGCTACGGAGGGGGTGGTTATGGTGGTAGAGGAGGAGGAGGCGGTGGACGTGGTGGTGCCGATGGTACTTGCTTTAAGTGCGGTGAACCAGGTCACATGGCGAGAAACTGTTCTCAAGGTGGCGGAGGGGGTGGCTACGGAGGAGGTGGCGGTGGTAGAGGTGTCGGAGGCTGCTACAGCTGTGGCGAGTCGGGACATTTTGCAAGGGATTGCACTAGCGGTGGTGGTGGTCGTTGAAGCAAAACAAGACAAGCCGGGTGTAGAAGGGTAAATTGGTCATCTCACACATGAAAAACGATCCTCTTCTTCTAATCACAGCTGCCTTCTATCAAAATATATTATTATTATCTATCTTTTGTTATCAAACTCTTCATGTTTTCCGATTTTTATTAATTTAGGACTTGTGGTTAATTATGATGCTTTGTGATTTGAGTAAGAAAGAGGCTCGATTGGTTTTTATTGCAATGTTTACTAATCTATTTTGAGATAAATGTCAAAAAAAATCCGTAACTTTCAAATTATGGTAAAATAAAAGCATTAACTTATGAAATGTCATTTAAATCATCAAGTTTTTGTTGATTTTTTTTTTTAAATAGCTAATTTTTGTTGATTAGACTATTTAAGGTAAATTTTCAGTTACACAACCATGATGAAGTTAACTTCCGTCAGAATTACCGTTAAATCTAAACAACGTCGTTTCATTAAAAGAATAAGATAAAAATAATTTGAGTCTAGCAAAAATCGAATTACCTATCTTTGAAACTCAAAACAAGCTCTTTACCATTGAGCCACAATAACATTATGATATTATACCTATCACACATATATATATATAGACAATCAGCAAAACACAAAATAATGTTATATTTATGTAATGTATTTACAAAATATATGTTATTATATCATTACTCTTTTTATATATATATATATATATATATATTAAATTTTAGTGTATAATATATCTATAATATAAAGATTAAAAACTAAATATTTTACAAATACCAAATAAAATGTATGATCAATATGTCTTCTTTGGTATATATATGCAAAAAGCCATATTTAAAATTTACACTCTTTATCCTGATGAATAAGATATTAATTTAAATATATGCACACTATAAATATATTTTATTTAGTATTTAATAATAAATAAAAATATAGCAAAGATAAAATTTATATTAGTTTTTGCTCTTTATATTTTATATCTATTATATTCTAAAACGTTAATATAAATATATATATATATATATGTGTATATATATATATGTATATATATAAATTAATGATATGATAACATATATATTATACATGCATTACATATAACCGATTGTTTATGTATAAATATATTTCTGTTTGTAAGGATATATAGAAATGTGATTGTGGCTCAATGGTAGAGAAGATTCTTGCTAGGCTCAAATTATTTTTGTCTTAGTCAATGAAAGTTAGCTATTTTTAAAAAAATTCAACAAAAACTTAGTAATTTAAATGACATTTGATAAGTTGATGCTTTTTTTTGCCACAATTTAAAAGTTGACATTTTTCCCCATCTATTTTCGTAAGTTCCAAATTGATTTTTGACGTCGTCTCTTAACTTATATATATATATATATCGTGGTTTTTTGATGTTAATATTGCTCTATGATGATGAAGACGTACTACAAGGATTGATCTCCATGAAAGATTGATTTGTTGAGGTTATTCCTAAAGTTTGTTTGTTTTCTTCTTTTGATTTCCAAAGATTAGAAGAGACAATAAAAATTACACAATACTATAGAAGAAGCAAATCGAACACAAAAACACACTACGGCGCCTTGGTGTTTTGATCTAAACGAACCCATATATAAAGTCTCTGTAATCTTTCTGATCCGTGGAAAAACGCCAACTTCCCTGGCAGCTGATCTTGGGGGCCGTCTTGTCTCTAGATTGGTGCTTCAAATTTAAAGGACACGAGTGTGGTTGTGGTTGAAGTGAGGATGGCTGATCGGAGGAGGCGACGAGGCCATAACCGGTGGAGGGCACTGGTAACATTTTGTGAAGAGGCCAAACGTGTCAATCTGGTGAACGAAATTGATCATGCTGGCCCAACCACCAAACCCGAATCCAACTATGAAAACCCACACAACTATGAAGGCGTTGATGGTGAAGGCCCCTGTCCAACGTCCTAGAAACCTCGGCGGCTGCTCCACGGCGTTCTCACGTGCGGCGGATGAGCGGAAGGTGAAGATGTGAGCTAGTGCAGGGATGATGTAGACAGTGAAGCTGACGAGAAGAGATCCGACGGTCGAGTTAATGGGACCAAAGAAAGGGAATATGATGGCAAGAAACCATATGGGTATAACGACCGGAAGCCTAGCGGCGGCTCGTTTACACATGCTCCGGCACTCATGCATCCCTATAAGCTTCTCCCACACGAAGTAGAGTGGCGTGCAAGCAAAACCAAATGTAATGAACTGATGGATGAGCATAAGCACAACTGCAAAGTCACGGTAAAGATTCTTTGGGAGGAGAGCAAATGCGTTGGAATGGTTTAGAAGCAAATCACCAAACGCCCAGTAGACCGCAGAAGCAGAAGGCAGCGTCAGCGTCAGCACGTACAGTGTTGCAAACAGGTATATCGATTTGAACTTCTGAGGCTTCCACATCGCATGCATTATCTCTCTGCCCAACAACACAAACAATGAAAGTGAGTGGTCATTTTCATTCATCTGTATAATTCCAGTTCTACCCCTTGCGATGTGTGAATCGTGATGGGGTTAAAAATGGTTAAAAAAAGAGAGAGAGAAGGAACATTAACATACACAGTAACAGCATGTCCACCGAATGTGTAAAGAATGTTTGTGGCCCCTGTGAAGTATAAGACCAGCTTGCTCGGTCCTGAATGCTTCACTCCTTCTACCTATTCATTTATTATTCCAAACATTACATTTTATTACTATTATGTATTATCTACAAGTCTACAAGTATCGTTTATGCATTAATAAACTATGTCTGACACCAACGTTATAGGTTTTGGGTAAAGTGGTCCCAACCACATGTTAGCTTGAAACAGAAGTGCCAAAAAGACATAAGAAAGAAGACAACTTTGTTTATGTTTTTGAGTTCCCTTAAGCCACAACATCACCAGCTATTCTAATCTTAACCAATGAATTTAATTATAAAGGAGAGGATTTAGTAATCTTTTACCTGTCCATGGAGGATGGAGGCAATGGTGAGGTACCAAGCAGTGTAAGTGGTCATCACGAGTCCAAGAAAAGACCAGATCCTGTAGTTGTGGAAGGAAGGGATGAAGACTGTGGTTGCACAACATGCTCCAAATATGTATGTCCATGTCCTCTTGTCCAGATTGTCATTTATGTAGTATATGTTGCTGCAACATTCATCATTAACCATTAAACCACACCATCATCAGCCTCAGTTTCATATATATTACTGATCCTAATCTCTTCATCAAGAAAGCATACCTTGCACAGGCTATGAGTTGAATGACAGATCCGAAGAGAAGGAAGGTGCAGTTAAATGCTAACCCAACATTCCTCCAGTGCTTCCCAAGCAATCCATCAAGAACCTCAAACCACTTGACATTGTTTCAAAACCCAACATGTCAACAACATGTACTCAAAACAACAAAGGGATAGATTAAAAGAGTAATATTTGAAAGAAACCTGAATGACATGGTTTCTGAAGTTAACTTTCTCTCTCTCCTTTCTGGTTCTGTATTCAACATAGAGAATGCTGATGAGGTAAGCAGTCCAGCTACCTAAGATTCCATAAAAGAGCTGAAACAGGATCCCCGAGAGCATCCCCAGCTGTGAGAACGAGTATGGTAGTGTCAACAGCACTTGCGCCACCTATATAACACAACACATCCATCAGAGAGACCATATAGTAAAAAAAAACTTGTTCATTTTCATGTGAGAGGACATATATATAGAAACCTTACCTGGTTGGAAGCGCAGCTGAACCAAGCATCGTAGGCAGAACCACCATGCCAAAACATGTCAGATAACTTAGATTTGAGGTCTGAAGCTTTACCTTCCCTCTCCATCTCAACATAGTTCCCAACAACAACAGTCTCAGCTGCTTTCTCAAAGTTCTCCATTTCTCTCTCTCTCTCTCTTTAATTGTGATGAATCAATCAAGTGAGAGTGAAAGGAGAAGAGATAAGAATATATATAGAGAATTAGAGAGAATATAATATAAAGAGAGAAGAGTGTGTAGACAGAGAGGGAGACACGGAAGTAGTTTTTCAAGGCAGGATGATGAGAAGCTTACTCTCTTTGTTTTCTTGATAGCTACTTGTGAGAGTTTATGTTTCGGGAGTGACAACAACATCGAATCAATTCATACATACATACTTGATACTTCTACTGTATCCAATAAAGTAAAATATTTATTGTAACCAGTATTGTAACAATTTATTATCAAACCTAACAACAAATAAAAGTTCTACATCGCATCAATTCATATACATACTACTTATCTCCTACATAGTTATTTTTTTTTTTAATACATGAAAAGTGTATATATTGTGTTGAACAAGGACGAAATTAAGTGTGATTTTAATTTCCATTAGAGTGAGTCCATTTTTATTACTAGTAAAGTATTACTATTAACTTTGTTTTTCGCCGGCAAATATATATTTGTACTACAGTACTAAATATATAAGTACTGATTTGTTGTTTTTTTTCAATGTCTAACTCTTAAGTACTGTTTTTGTTGTTTTTAACAACAGCAAGGTAATTTTTTATACACTAATAAATTAGCGTAATCACATGGTTTATTTAGCGGCGAGTCACGTTTTGCTCGCACGAGTGGGCTTTCGTTTCTCGAGCAAATTATTCGTTTACACTATATAGTATTGATTTTTAAACAAAATATTTTGTTTTTTCACTTGGGGCTATAAGTTGAGCATATAAAATGTATGTATAAAATGCTCTCTAGCATGATCATAACTCTTCTGGTATCTCAATGATACGAAAGGAACTTTTAGGAAGAACAAAAAAAAAAGAAAAAAAGAATTAGTAGTATTTGATAACAAGACAAAACTTCGAATGAAAAATCTGCTATATAGTACATTAATATTCTCCCATGATTCGAACAAAACATTTTGTAAATCTCGATGTTGCTTATAGAAGAAGTACTTGTATTTATTGATCTAGATTTTCTTTTACCCGTTTGATGATTTCTTTTACACTTTTACATGCAGCTGTAATTTTTTTGAGCTGTCAAAAGAAAAAAGAAAAAAAAAAGAGAAAAATGGTTACCATTACGAATTTAATATTTAAAATGAACTAAGTTTGATACTAGTAGAAGATTAGTAGTGTGTTTACCATACTAATCAAAATGAAACGAAACTTTTAGGATAGATAAATCCTGCTCATATATGATCATACATACACATTTGAGGTAAATCATCTTTTTATAATAATACTGTATAAGAGGATCATACTACATGTAATACAACATTGCATTATATTAACTTCGATGTCTATATTTTTATTTAACATGTTAGATTATCAATTGTAGTGACATGTTACTGGCCTGTAACATAACTTAATAACTATCCCAAATTAGCATATTTAACGGTTAACGAATCTTTTTAAATTAGCAGATGAATACATTTTGCAAAATTAGCATAGTGAAGAAGATCATGGGAAGACCCAAGATATATCGCATTCGTATAATTCAAAATATAGAAAAATGTAATAATTTGTTTTTAATAGTAATAATAAGATAGGGTAAAATATATATAAAGAAAAAAATAATAATAATAAGAAAGTAGACCGAATCATTGCAAGAAAACAAGCGTGGTCGCTTTTATAATAATAAGAGGTAAGCTCTCTCTCGCTTTTATCACATGCCCCCATTCCATTCATGTCTCTCTCTCTAAAATTTGTGCACCGTTTCTTATTATTCTCGAATTTATACACTCTTTTTACAATGACATTGATCTTATAAACAAATGTTAGTAGCACGACAAAAAATAAAAATAAAAAACAAATGTTAGTAATTGATCTATGATGGTGTGCAAATAAGTAAAGTAGGTGAATAACATACTGACGCGCGCTCAAATTGGTTGTTTGCTAACTCTAGAGGGGGTATTCCGAAGTGCACTGATCTTTCTATACACTTCAAAATTTGGTTTAGAGCATCTCCATCTCTACTATATTTTAGAGTTAGATCTTTACTATAGATCAACATTTGCTATAATCCTATTCTATTTTTTATTCTAAAATAGAAAAAATCATAGGACTTTATTCTCACCTCTATTTTTTTACAGTACTTCTATTTTGTAAATAGAATAATACATTGGAGTAAAACAATGCTCTATTTTTTAGTTACTCTATTTTAAAGAAAAAAATAGAAATATTTAATGGAGATGATCTTATATCTGAGGACTTGGGTGAAGAAAATGTGCCGTTTTAGAATTTGTTTTTTTCACGTAAATTTTATTTTATACATGATCATTATATTATGTTAGTTTGTTATTTTAAAATATTTTTAAGTAAATCCTTAAGGCAAATCAATACAAACAAAGTCGACAACCACAAAACTAAAACCAATTATTCTTTTTTTTATAAGATCATGTGGTCTCAAAAACAGACATCTTTTGTTTGTTAATGCCTATACTATTCATGTTCTCATTCAAATGCATTGACTCAAAACAAAAATATAGAGTATATATACAAACCGCAACTCATTTTTATTTCAAGTCTACTGTCTTTTTCCAAGTGAACGTTGTTTCTTTCTTTAGATTCTCCTCCTCATGAGTCTGAGTAATAAGCCTAAAACAAAAATATTTACTACTTTTTCTTGTGCTTTTTATTTTGTTTTTTCTAACTAAGAGGTTTAACCTCTTCATGACCTCATTGAGGTGCTTTTCTGATGCTAATATTATGTGAGATACTAAATAACTTCCCAAATAAATAATCATGATGGTGAATTTATGATACTATGCAATCATCATATTAAAACAAAATAGTTGAAATTAGGAGTCACTTGTTGCATCTTTTCATATACATATAGACATATTTATGATTTACGACCCTATCATCTCATAATGGGTTTGTCTTTTCAATAAATATTATTATATAAACCAAAAAAATAACATTGTTAGAAATAATGACAAAAGAGCATGCATGAGCTAGTCTCTAAGCTCTTATTATGTTACTGTCATAAATCTTTGAAAGTATTAAGAAAAATGAAAAAGGACATTTCCTGACAAATCTTCTTCTATTCAGTCAAGAACCCCGCCTCAAAATTAATCAATCTCAAATGGATCTAGTGATTGGTAATTTACAAGAGTAACTAATATCAAAAACCACTTTGGTAATATATATTTAGATATAATTACATTTTAGAGCAATGAAATCATGTGTTTCTATCTTCATATAAAAATATCAAAAACACGGCTATAATTACACAAGTAATATAATGTGGGATTGTTAAGTAAAATATTGGGTGTAAGTGGAAAATGCCTGAGGCACGCTTCCTTCTCTGTTTTCTACTCAAAATTACTTAAGAGATTCAGAGAGATAATTTCAAATTAATACTCTTGTTTTTTGTTCTGCTCTCTTTGTCTCCTCATCGTAACTACATTTAATATTCTTACCAATACTTATTTATTGCTATTTCATGAACAAAAGCCCTATATTTTATTTATATGTACCTGAAAGAAAAAAGAAAAAAATAAAGCTGAGTGTATTATTAACTTTAGCTAATAAAAGTAAAAACTTTTTCTTGTGTTAGCAGTAAATACGAAATACTTTATGAGTTTGTTTGTTCTCTTTGGTCTGAAACTGATTAGACCTGGTCAAACCAAAAGCTCCTTTTTAATCAAAATCTTATGAAAAAAAAAAGAAAAATGTTAATGTTGCCTCCTGAGCCACGCCTTTTACCACTACTTATCATAAAGACAGAGAGAAGAACCAACATATGGTTTCGTTTCCATCATATTTTAGATTCCCATTGTTTTGTCATCATCGACCACAATCATTTTCAGTTTCCCTTTGTTTTCTCTGTTTTACCAGACATTTTCCAGGGAAGATTAATCTTTAAGCATTCTAATAGTTAGTTCTTTTTTATTTGTTTTGTTTTGTTTCTTCTCGGAGTCGGATCAGAACCATCCATTATATTTTTTTCCAAAAGAAAATTACTTTTATACCTTGTGATATGATTAACGGCCCATAGAGTTAAAACTCGTCGAGCTCGAACCGTTCTGAGACTTTATTACACACAAGACACAACACAACCACAACATCACTATATATCAAGTTTTCAAGTGTTTTCTTTTTGCGTCAAACCGGAACCAGTTTAGTTATCCTTGGCGCGGAACTTGCAAGCAATCTTGAGGTCCTCCGGAGGTTTGTCGCCGGCGAATCCAGCGTCAACCCAAGCCGAGTAGCCTCCCCCCATGTTAGCCACATGCTCGTACCCCTACCACGACATACACATAAGTCTATATATATATTTGAATGAATAGGATTAGGATATATATATAATACTTAAATGGAATGTATGAATGTATAAACTCACGGCATTGAGAAGGTCAACACAAGCACGGCTTGCTCTTCCTCCAGAGTTACAAGCCTTCACCGTATAATCAATTACACATGAGGAAACGGTCTAACTAATATCTAAAATCTATAAGATATGAAAGTTTCTTCAACCGATGGGTGATTAACAGCAAGTAATTACTACTCAATTGATATTAGATACTAACCACGATCAAATGTTCATCTTTCTTGCAAACCGATGCCACTGGAGGAAGGAAATCAGGATTTATAACCCTACCTACGTACACACCAAATTACAGTTTTATTATTTGTGATCAACTTTTAAAAAAAAAAAAATGAAACTCTTGCAAAAATTTGAGATCACCTTGATCTGTTTTGAACATATAAGGAATGTTCAAGGCCTCCTCAGCGTGACTCTTTGCGAATTCTTCATTTGTCCTACAATTACCAACAAATATATCAATAAGATTAAACATGCCTATATGTTAACAAGAAGAATTTAAACGAAATGATAAGTTTTTGTATGTTTACCTTACATCGAGATATCGATGACCAGTACTAAGCAAACCTTTTGCTGTGTAAACATCAACGGTCTCAACATTTTCAACTCTGTAAAAAAACAAGTCAGACAATAGAAACCTAATACAATATACATACAGAATTGTTCATAAAAATCAATATACTCAGGATATAAATTTTGTTTTTGTATTTTATCACTCACGTCTTTGTTTTTGTTTCCTCCATAAGAAAGCCTTCGGTCGTTTGATCTTATTTCCTCTTTCGTCTTCTGCTATGATAAAGGTTCAAGAATCAAGAGAGAATATGTATACTTACAAACAGCATACATACAACTGTTCAACTTTATCATCATATATATTAACTTAATCAAGTTGACATTGTATAAAGCGTCGTAACATGTAAGTTGACCAACTATTATTTATCACGTATTGATCGTGCAACTTGAAGCTAAAGACAGTAGATTTTTTTAAAAAATACTCAAATATTTAAATTTATTAGACTCATACAAAATTGATAAGCATTAAGTTCATTACATAGTATTAGTTGACCCCAACACCAAAACTGTTAATGTCAAGAAGCACATCTTACGATTTATACGGTATATAATTTTTAAAGTCAATATTTAAGCATAAGAATCCAAGAACATATTTTGGCTCGCAGGGAGCAATGTCAACAACTAACTACATTTCGGTTTCGACTATGCGTTGTTCTTCGATCATTTATGGTACTTGTCCAGTGCAAATAACTCTTGAGACATCTTCTCACTTAAAAGATGAGAGTGGAAACAGAGTCACACACTACCGAATGTCATAAGAGGAGAGAAGTGGAAGACACACACAAATCCAAATAAAAGAAGGCTCTGCAAATCTCATGTTTTTAAAAAGTTAAAGCCCATTTTGTACAACAACACAGAGTTTTTAACAACATCAGACAAATTATCTCTTTTCTTTGTTCTTGAATCAAATTCAGAAATCAAGAGGCAGTTCGCCACTCCAGCTCGATTTGGATCTTTCCGTTCTTAGAATCGATAAGGTGAAACTTCTGATTCATCCTTTTGTTGTTCACCACGTCCACCACCGGAATATCCACGTACCCCAATGTTTCCTGCCGATCAAGAACCATTTTTTAGATTATATCAATACACAACAATTGTTAATGTTACTGTGCGAGTACAACGAGTGTGTTACCTTGGGATGCAATAGACCTATCCTGGATGAGGTGCTCAGGACTTCCACATGCAGCTTCTCACGGATGGGAGGCTCCTCGAGCATGAAGGAGAACTCCTCATTCCACCTTGGGTCTCTGTTCTTCTTCACGTGCTTTGTTTTCCTCTCCTCCCCTTTGAAATAGATGCGTACATAAGGATTGGTATGGTGCTTTCCTTCAACATCCTCAGCCGAATGCACAATCACCACAAGCATTCCTCCAGCAGCCGGTGTGCCTTCTGGAGCTTTCTGCACAGATTGCGTTTCTTCAAAGCCTTTGGGCATTTCTTCCTCCGTGAATGGCTTATACAAGAGTTCAACCTCCAGCTTCCCCCTATACTTCTCTGGCTGCCCTTCTTCACCGCCATCCAGAGTCTTACGCAGTTCCAAGGTGAAGCCTTTATGTTCGTCAGGCACCATTTCTTTCAGAGCTAACACATTCATACCCATCTTATCGTGCTTCCCAACCTGCATTGCATAATAAACAAAAATTATACATATATCCTGCTCCATGCCACATGTCACCCATTGGATAGCTTGTTACCTGTTCCCAGTCGTACACATTGAACTCTAGGACCTGAGTCTGGGGATCTCTGACAGAGAATTTAAACTCCTCATTCCATTCAGGATTCAAATTCTTGTGCTTAACAGTGGTCTTCTTAGACGGAATCTTATCTTCAGATAGCTTGATTTTCACGTATGGATCTGCCCCACCCATCAGATCTTTTTTCCTCAGTCCAACAGCCTTCACAACTTTCACATGGACGATTCCAACAGGCCTTCTGAACGCTCTGCAGAATGAAAATTAAGATTCGGTCAGCAAAAATGAAGGTTTAAGGTATGGACTGATTGCTCAAAAGAAAAAGGTGGAATATGGCATACTTCGCAGGGTCAAGGATTGGAACTACAAGGGTCTTAGGCCAGAGATACATGTTCGCAACTTGATCCTTGATTTGCTCCTGAAAAATCAACGCAGCAGTGTAACTACAAATGAATATTTGATCCAGCAGAAACGTAACTGCTATAAGACCAAACCAATTCCACCAAATAAGAGACTGAATACACACATATATATATACTGATTATACAGGATGTCACAGTTTCATCAGCACATTCTGTCTGATAAGATTGAAACGAATCCTTTTCATAAAGCTAGAAGACTAAATAGAGTAAGTAGCTCCCTAAATTGATCAATTTCGTACCGCTCCCTAAAAAATCAATTTCTAAGTCATACAAGCCAGGGATCTAAATGATGTAAAAGAAAGATATCAACCTGAACAAATCTGTAGAGGCCAGGGATTGACATAAGATCGGCTCCACCAAGCTTCAGCCCAAAATCAACGTGTGGCTGCCATAGTAGCAAGAGACAGTCAACAACAGAAAAACTCTACCAAAGATCTGGTACACAAAAAAAAATGTCCTTATAAAGAAAAAGATTGTATCACAGACCTTGTCCATAAGAGAGACATAGATGTTGGCAAAACACGGAAAACTTGGGACCAGTGGCTTGAGAGTGATACGAGGCTGAGCAAAGACTTGCAGATCGACCACCTGAAAAAAATTTCTTAGTTACGAGGGACAATCATGATTGCTAATCATAAGTAGGCTGCTTCTTGTTTTAGGTTTGGTTTGCACATAGAAGGATATATCTTATAACCTGAACTGTTGCCTTCAACCCAAATGCTTTGATGGCAACCAAGATATTTGGATTTGCGGCCCATTTCAGACATGGTTCCATAATCAACTCTTTCTCGTCTGTGAGATAAACTTTCATCCCTGAGAAAAAAAAAAAAAAAAAACAAAACTTGTAAGTCTTGGAACGATTCGTAATCATTTTTAGCATGTGGTCTTAGTTTCAACATGGGAACGGGATACTCAAGGAGAAGATTGAGTAAGAGAAGAAGAAAGGATGATTAACCGACCTTGAAATGTAGGGGGTAAAGAACCTAGTGTAAGAGTTTCAAATTCAACAGAGTCAATCTTGTACTTAGGTATCTGCTCCTCGATGATCGGCTTTGCTATATTCTTTGCAGTCTTACATATGGCCTAGAAAGACGATTGGGAGAAAAACAAAAAAAAATCCAAAAATATGAGAAAATGAAAGGTAAAGAAACTGTAGTATCACCAAAAACGAGAAAGGCCAGGTAATGTAACCTTGTCGAGATAAGGCCACATGTACTCGATAAATTTGTTTATCCAGTCAACCTAAATTCATAAGAAGATAGAACATCAGAGACTGAAAAAAGGAAGGAACTCGTGATGTGAATGGAGAAGATGACATACACGATCGAAATCGGGATTTTTGACCCAAAGAGGTATCTCAGGAAGCATCCGTAGCATATCTTTGGGGTCTTGGTCAGCTATGGCACGGATTTCAGGATCCTACAAGTGCAAAGCAAATTGAAGCCATCAACAAACTGACTTGACTTGTATCACCACCAGCAGCAAAAAACAAAAAAAAAAGTGTACCCTAACTCATCAAACCCCCGGTACATACACAGTAACAATGTCAATTCGTAGAGGGCAAACAAAGTAAATTGATTCCATTTTGCAAATGTAAGCTTCTAAAAATGTGGAATCTAACAAAAGTACTCAAAATCATCAAATCGCTGAAAGAAAAGAAAAAGAAACGAACCTTGACGTCATTGGGCAGCAAGTAGACGAAAAGAACGTAACCAATAACAAGTCCCAAGGAAATCCCAACTCCAAATCCACAGAACCCTAGTATCGTACTAAAAAAACCCATCGGGGCGTTTTAGATCCAACAACAGAACACACCCTAAGATTTATCGTAAGCACAGATCAAGACGAAAACCCCCTTTCGGGTCGGTTTCGAGAAGCGGACGAAAGAGACGGAGGAGGGAGGAGCACAAGGATACTACGAAGACAGTTCTCCGCCGTCGGAACCGATCAGGGGGAATTTTTGACTAATCGATAGAGATGAAAGAGCATTGACTGAGATCCATGGACGTGGTAATCGGAGAAGATAAACAGATGTCGTGAGAATGAGAATCGTGTTTCCCCCAGCAGGCAAGCAAAGTGTGTGCGCTGCTCTGCTAAAAGACACGGCCTCCTTTTTTTTTATTTTTTTTTTATTCCCTTTTAATTAATTACTATTATTATCTATTTATCTCTCTTCGAATAATAATTGTAATTCAATAACATCGCTTTGGGAATTAAACCAATCTTTTTCATGATTTACGTTTCTTATGGTATGTGATACTTTTACTCTATAATGATTTAAAGAAAATCCCATACCTATTTCTACATTAAGCATGTTTTATTATTGTTTTTGATCCTATCGCAATCACTTATACATACAGATGCTTGTATCAAATCAATCAATAATAATAATTATACATCAATATTTTGGTTAATTAATATGAAATTTATAATGAGCATCTTATATTGGGCCATCTCACTGAAGAGCCCAACTGATTATGAAACGTGGCTAACTCTTATTGGATGTTATTGGCAATCGTGTTTGGACCACGCAGAGAGTCTTTGTATACATCTGATCTGACTTCGTTACGAGACAAAAAAATGCCGTGCCGACACAATCGTCACGCAAAATTAAATTATTCGGTTTACCCAACGTGATTTTTATCGAGTTAATTGGAGTTCGGATACGTTTTTAAAACATAATTATCAAAATGATACACTCATTATTTATAATTAGAAAAATCCACATTTGATATTGTTTCTCTATTTTTCTTTTCCTTTTTTGCTATTCAACAGTTTTATTAATTACATTTACTGCTATTGTATTTTTCCTTTTCTCTCTATTTCTTGATTTCTCAAATAATTATTGATATAATTTTTTATAGAAAACTTTATAGATACACAAAATATATATATTTTTTTATAATTTGATATGAAATTTGTTTAATAATTTTTAAATATATTATATACATTTTTCATATCCGTATACATTTTTAAGTGTACAAATGTCTATACACCTTATTAAGTGTACAAATGTTTGTACATATTATTAAGTGTACTGATATCTGTACACCTTTTAAGTGTACTGATGTCTGTACACCTTTTAAGTGTATAGATGTTTAGACACAAGTGTACAGATATATGTACACATTATTAAGTATACATATGTAATTTTTACAAAATCATTGCAGTAAACACATTTGAAACTCTAAGTATTAAACAAATTACATCTATACACTTAATAATGTGTACATGCATCTGTACACTTAATAAGGTGTATAAACATCTGTACACTTAAAAAAGTGTACGGATACAAAGATATAAAAAAATATTTAATATTGTCAAATAAAATCATCAAACAAAATGCATATCAAATTATCAAGAAAAAAACATAGATTTTTTTTATGTGGAAAAAATTTGGAAAGAAAATATATATTAATAAATATTTGAATAATTAGAAAAAAAATGAATGTGATGAAAAAAAGGAAAAAAACAAATCTAAAAACAAGGAGACCCTTACTTGTAATTTTGCATATTTGGACCCAATACTACATTTTTTCTATCTCACATCATCTCTATTACATACAGTACATATGAGGGATTTTTCTAGTTTTAAATAGTAACTGTACTATAAAACCTATTTTGTTTTCAAAATATATTGTTTTGGTAAGAAAACCATTTTTTATTTTATTTTGCGAACCGGC
>NC_025700.1:21936132-21960047 GCF_000633955.1 Camelina sativa | reverse complement strand
TCCTTTTCTCTCTATTTCTTGATTTCTCAAATAATTATTGATATAATTTTTTATAGAAAACTTTATAGATACACAAAATATATATATTTTTTTATAATTTGATATGAAATTTGTTTAATAATTTTTAAATATATTATATACATTTTTCATATCCGTATACATTTTTAAGTGTACAAATGTCTATACACCTTATTAAGTGTACAAATGTTTGTACATATTATTAAGTGTACTGATATCTGTACACCTTTTAAGTGTACTGATGTCTGTACACCTTTTAAGTGTATAGATGTTTAGACACAAGTGTACAGATATATGTACACATTATTAAGTATACATATGTAATTTTTACAAAATCATTGCAGTAAACACATTTGAAACTCTAAGTATTAAACAAATTACATCTATACACTTAATAATGTGTACATGCATCTGTACACTTAATAAGGTGTATAAACATCTGTACACTTAAAAAAGTGTACGGATACAAAGATATAAAAAAATATTTAATATTGTCAAATAAAATCATCAAACAAAATGCATATCAAATTATCAAGAAAAAAACATAGATTTTTTTTATGTGGAAAAAATTTGGAAAGAAAATATATATTAATAAATATTTGAATAATTAGAAAAAAAATGAATGTGATGAAAAAAAGGAAAAAAACAAATCTAAAAACAAGGAGACCCTTACTTGTAATTTTGCATATTTGGACCCAATACTACATTTTTTCTATCTCACATCATCTCTATTACATACAGTACATATGAGGGATTTTTCTAGTTTTAAATAGTAACTGTACTATAAAACCTATTTTGTTTTCAAAATATATTGTTTTGGTAAGAAAACCATTTTTTATTTTATTTTGCGAACCGGCTAAACCCATAAACGACGCCGGTTTAGCGTTTCGGCGGGTAACGGAATCAGTCTCCCGCTCAGAGGAAGAGAGATGTACACTAGGNTTTTTTTTTTTTTTTTTTTTGTGTCTGCTTCGCGGCGATTGGAATCCGAGGAAAATTTAGAAAAAATAATAATGGGAAGCCACCAAGAGGATCTTGATCTGCTTTTGTCTCTTGACGATAGGGTTCTCGAAACTCCTCCGGGTTCTCCTTCTTCTTCTGCTGCTGCTGCTGCACCACCCGGTGACCTTTTTCTCTCCCTCTCTTCACATTTTTCTAGATTCCCCATTTTTAGGGTTTTGTACGCGGAGATTCCGATTTGTATATCTGATTCGATCAAATTCATTGCATAGTTAGAAACTAAAATTAATTATCTTGGTTTCCGCCATATTCGCTCCAACCTGCGTAATAAGGTTTGATGCTTGTTTTTTTTTTCTTCTTCTAATTGTTGTTGTTGCCCTTGAATGCAATGGGCATGTTTGTGCAGGTTATCTCACGGATGATGAATCCCCAAAACGTAGGGGTCACTCTGACTTATCTGACTTCAAAAGTGTTGTTCAAGATTGCATTGACTACGATCCTAAACCACCACTCCCAAAAAACACTAAAACCAAAGCCTCTTCTAACAACTCCTTTGCCAACGACATTGACAAGTTTTCTGGCTTGCGTATTAGGTCTCATTGACCAAATGTTTGTTATATATAGTTCGCATATTGTTTTTTATTTTATTTTTCCATCTCAATCCATTGTTGAATTAGCCAATCTTTTTTGACATCTTGTAGGAATCAATTACTTAGCCCTGCTGAGATCAGTGATCACTTTTCTGATATTCGTTTCGTCAGGTTACCAACGATAAAGTAAGTTCACTTTCTAGATAGGTGAGCACTACTAACTAACTTTTGGGTAGCAGAGGAGTTTTTCACTGAAANTTGATATGAAATTTGTTTAATAATTTTTAAATATATTATATACATTTTTCATATCCGTATACATTTTTAAGTGTACAAATGTCTATACACCTTATTAAGTGTACAAATGTTTGTACATATTATTAAGTGTACTGATATCTGTACACCTTTTAAGTGTACTGATGTCTGTACACCTTTTAAGTGTATAGATGTTTAGACACAAGTGTACAGATATATGTACACATTATTAAGTATACATATGTAATTTTTACAAAATCATTGCAGTAAACACATTTGAAACTCTAAGTATTAAACAAATTACATCTATACACTTAATAATGTGTACATGCATCTGTACACTTAATAAGGTGTATAAACATCTGTACACTTAAAAAAGTGTACGGATACAAAGNACAACCCAAAAAAAGCTCCATTGGTCAGCCTTATGGCATTTGGAAGATCAGTTGCTTAAATGATAACACTGTCTCCTTGTTCTTGTTCGGCGATGCTTATAAAAACAATCAGACAGAAAAAGCAGGAACGGTTTTCGGTCTCTTTAATTGCTCAGTTCGCAAGGACAAAGTGGTAAGCATATAACATTAGCTTATTGCACGTGAGTAGTAAGTAGCCTGGTGGCTTTAACTAGATCTCCTTTGATAAAAATAAAAAGAATTTGTGTTTGTTGGGCAGGGATGTGAGTTCTCATTGAGTGTCAACTCAGCTAAACAAATGGTAAAACTTGGAGTTTCGGCTGATTATGGAGTCTGCACAGCCAAGCGGAAAGATGGAACAACTTGTACATCTGTTGTAAACAAGTAAGTTACTTTAGCCATGCATCATCTCACAGTGTGTATTGTTTCTGAATGTTAGAGTTACAACTTTGAATTTGGTTTCAGACGCCAAGGAGCATTCTGCAAGATTCATAAACTGGTACATTTTGGTAATACCTTGGTCTTGTTTTCTGATGCGTCAATGCAATGAATCATGCTTTTCACTAACTGCCAAATTTTTGCACAGAATGCATCGGACAAATTTGCTACAATGAGAACTGAGCTCAAAGGAGGATATGCTACTTGTACCTAGTTGTTAATTCGTAGATTGGTCATACCACGAGTTGGAATATTTCACAATTCTTGGGAGCTTGTCTATTTCAGGAACATGAGAACAGCTTTCAGAGATCCAAAATCGCAAGGGATTTACACAGTTGAGCCACCAGCAGATAGAAGCGGAAACAAAAAGGCCACTCACCCTGTCCGAGTATTATCAGTGGAAGGTCTCCGAAAGGCTCTAAGGTTGGAAACTCTCAACAAGTGTTTTACTTTTGACATAACGAACAGAATCCGATTTTCAGATTCTAAAAACCAACAATGATTACGCAGTGGCGCGGATAAAGTGACCCCTAACGTACACTCACAAGGAATACGTTTCCTGAATGAGATGGCCAGTATGCTTCTTCCTTCTCATTTTGATACAATACAAATTAAAGCTTATAAGGTGAAATGTGACTGATCTTGGACTTACAGGACAAACAGCTTCAAAGAACGTAAACAAGAAATCTGAAGTGAATACTTCTACAGAGAAGAGGTACCATCCTCCTGAGTTGTTATTTTTTTTTTGAGTTGTGTTAATGTAAAAATGTTATCTCAAAGGAGATGTTCTGGAATTTCCTCTTCAGGAAAGGATCGACAAAAGAAACACAAGTAAAGGATGAGCCTAAGAGAAAGAAAATAGAGCACAGGAGGGAAAAGCCTGAGATTTCCACCGGAAAAATGATGGTCCTAGATTTCTGCAGCTCTGACGAAGAATGACTCCTCAACAGCCATACATTGTCAAACAGGTACTCAGGTCTTCAACTTTGGGCCAAACTCTGCCGTTATATGAAACCATAGACTTTGACCTTGATCCGAACAATATCCCAATTTTGTGGTTTTAGCCGAATGTAGAGCGTCTCGTTTATTCGATGTTGAGATAGATTTTTGTGGTTCTCAAAATTAGTCTTGAGACCGGCAAAACAAATACCACTCATGCAAAAAGGTTACATTTTAACCAAAATATATAGATTTTCACATTTGTTTAACGCATCGAGCAGTACCACGTATATGTTTATTGACATTGTTGAGGACCTATAACTCAATATTGGCATTGTTGTTGAACTATGTCTCAGAAAATGGCTGGAACTGCAACTGTTTTATCCTCTAATCATCTGAATAGTAGTGTTGTTGGAACTGCATTCCTTGCAGGCATAACTAAACTGGACCTTACCAAAAAACACTCCCATTTTAAAAATTGCAGACACTTTTTTGGTAAGATTTATTTAGTTGAGATACATGCCTAGCTATATCAAACTACCTATGGTTATAAGTAAAGTAATTGGAGGAAGAAATAAGCAATGAAGAAAACAAGGGTTATCCAAGTAGAATCTAGTTATCAAGTGCACAAAATAAAGACTGCAAGAAAAGGCAGAGACAATAGAATTTAACGAATACTTATTAGTTACGATTGAGATACATGAGAGGGAGGGAGGCGAGATAGTCGAAGTTGTCATCCTCCCATTGCTGGATCCCTGCCTCCACCAACTCCACCGTTACACGTGAGAGCTCTTCTGCAGCAATCTCAGCCTCCACTGCCATTCTCTGCACTTGCTCCCTGAGCTCGGCAAATCCCTCAACGTCATCTCCTCTTATCACCCGTCGGTTTGTTTGGTCGATAAGGTAGGTCTCGTAGGCCTTGGCTTCTTTGGTAGTTTCCTCCATGGCAAGGTAGGTCTCACGGAGTTGGTCGGCCATAGATTTGATACCTTTGTTAAGATCTTGTCGTGAAGCTTTGACATTCTCGTCGACTTTAGACCTCATCTCATCTCGGAGCTTTTGCCATACCTCGTCAACATTGAGGCGCATGTTTTCTCTCAGAGTTCCAATTTGTGCGCAGATCATACCATCCAATTTCGACATGGTCTTCTTCCCATCTTTGCTCAACTCATCAAGAAACTCCCCCCACTCTTTTCTTTGAGTTTCAAGACTTGAATGGATCATATTCTCCATATATGTCACCATCTTCTTCCCATCTTCGACTAACTCATTCATCTTCTCCACTTGCTTGCTCACATCACCTTCATTTCAAAATTAAACAGAGACGGCGTATCTTAGTATAAAGAAACATATAATTATAGAGACAATAACTAGATCGGTTTAAATAATTACCGGGAGTCTTATCATAATTCTTAGATTGAGGTGAAGTAGATGGTACGGTTTGATGAGATCTAAGGAGATACTCGACGATGTAAATGGAGTGGATCACGAAGGAGAGGACAATGGTGAGACGCCAAAGGAAGGTGAGGTCAAAGCCTCCAGCCAATAGTTTATAATACTGAAAGGCTAAGTAAAACGTAGAGCGGTCCAATATAAACAGCCAGATTCCTCCAATACCCTAATCAAACAGATCAACACGTCAAGTTAGGCTTTTGTGTTTCCCCATACAGTTAAGAACTGTGAAGAGACTTTGTTATATATATACTTACAGATGATCCTACTGAATAGAGATTGCGGCAAAGGAAGAAGAAGGGTATTCCATAAAGAGTAGTGAAGAGAATGATTGGGATGGTAAGATCTAAGAGGTATGTTGGGAAGATGATAAGTAGAAAGAGAAACAAACGCTCTATCCAAAACAATACATATGGTTCTAGTCTCATCTCTATTTCTTCTCGTTTAACATTATTTATCTTCATCAGATCGTCTTCAAAAATACTTTCTTCTTGCTATGTTTGTGTTGTGGGTATAAAATCTATTAACAAGAATTCAAGCTGGAACTAAATTTCCAAAGAATCCCACCTATTACTTTAAAATCCTATAAACTTGGGATTTTATTAGGATTTAGGTTTTTTTTGGTTATTTGGATAATTATTATATACAAAAGAAAATAAAATATCCAAAACAAACCAATTATAATTTTTGCGGGTATCAAGATGAAGAAAAGAATATTCGAAGTAAATTGGTTGGTCAGAAGATGCCTTGAAGAAGGGGTTTCCCCTGAAACTTGTCGACCATGGAGATCAGAAATGTGAAGCTTTTAAGTAGAAGAGCTCGCCTCTTTCTCATATCAATATATCCCTTTATATTCTCCTCCAGGACAGGCTTGAGCCAATCTGCTTTGATTTTCGGGGACTCTTTAACAGTAATGGCTACCATTTCCACCAGGGCTGAGATGCTTAATTTAGAGTTCAAAAAACCACCGAGGTCGAGGTAGTAGCAGTAGGAGGGTGTGAGTGTGGCAAGTGATTTCAGTTTGGAAGCGGACGCAATGTCACCGTGATGCTGGAGGATGTGCTGCAGAGTGGTCGAGACACCATCTCTCTAATCTTTGTAGTCTTCCACATACAGAAACGTCAGACTCAGATAGAATGGAGACTGACTTGGTCAATTTCGGCAACCTTTCTCTCTCTAATATGAAGGCCTTAAAAAAAACAAATGGGCCAAAATAGGCCCAAGATGGGTTTTTAATCAAAGAAGAAGAGATAAACCCTAAGTTTCTCTTCTCTGTCAATGTGGGTCTGGTGTCGGCTTCGTTTCTGGAAAAAAATCTCCGATTACGATGGCGACGCGGCTAAAGGAGATTGTGAAGAAGTACGGAAAAGTGGCGCTAGGAGTCCATTTCTCGGTGTCCGGCGTCTCGATTAGTGGGTTTTACATCGCGATCAAGAACAACGTCGATGTCGAGTCGCTCTTGGACAAGTACCAAATCCCTTGGTTCTCCTCCAACAAGGAAAACCCTAACCACCCTAGCCTCGATTTGAAGCCGGAAGAGCAAGGCTTGGTCACGCCCGACAACAAGACCAAACAGCTTGCCAAATCTGCTGGTGGAGCCTTAGCGCTGGCGGTTTTGTGCAATAAGGCGCTGTTTCCGATCAGAGTCCCGATCACCATGGCGTTGACTCCTCCAATCGCTAGATTCCTCAGGCAGAGGAAGATCCTCAAATCCGGCCAATGACTCTCTCTCTCTCTCTCTCTCTATTACATTTTGGGTCTATCTGTCTTTTCACCATCTGTATCGGTTCCATTTTTTTTTTGTTTGTTGAAAAATTTCGAATGTAATGATGCTTCTGCTGATAGGAAGAGAATGAGAAAATTGTGGTAGAGGTTATAGTATTGTTTGATCATCTTTTTACTCTTTTGCTTATTATTAATAAGGTTTGAATCCAGAATTGCCGATATTGAAGTGGGCTTCTTCTTCTTCACACTAGATGCCAAACAATAATATAGAAATGATGATGCTAAGAAGATTGCCAAAACTTTTTTTTTGTCGAATGAAAGCAACTTCTCATGGAAAGATTGATGAACTTCTTGACGACATGACGATGATAACAAAAAAACTATATATACTTGTCTGATAAATTGGGAAAATTAGCGGGTGTCCTTATAAAGAAATAAGGAATTCAGGGATCAGTTGGAAAAATTTCCATCAGAAAGCCCAATAGTTATGGATAATAAAGCCCGGCCCATAAAACATGACTCTCTTCTTTGACTGTTTTCGGAATCTCAAGTGATCGATCGATCGTCGGAACTTTTTTCTTTCTTTCTCAGTTTCGAGATTCGGAGGAGATCTGCAAAGGAGAGAAGATGATTGTTTGCGTCGCCGTCGTCGGCCACCAGGTGACTTTTACATTCTGATTCTCTGATTTTTTTCATGTGGATCTTCCTGTGTCTTGACTTGTGGATCCAAAAACAACAGAACAATCCGCTTTACATACAGAGCTTCACGGATGCTGACGATGCCCTCAAGCTCCACCACATCGTTCATTGCTCCCTCGATGTCATCGAAGAGCGAGGTCCTTTTCTCCAAATCCTATCTCTTTCTTGATTTTTTTTCCCAAATTCTGGAGGCTTTCCGAGTTTTTCCCCCTTTTGTTTTTTTTCTTTTTGCTCTGTGTTTGTTCCTCTTACAGATCACACAACTTGGGTATATATATAAAGAGTGTAATGTGGTTTTTTTTCTGTTGTATCTTCAGTGAATAATCCGAAAAAGTCTGGTACGACTCTGAACGAGGCTTTTCTTGGCCTGCTCTATCCTACTGTGAACTACAAAGTGTATGCACGGGACATTCCCACTCTCTCTGATGAATTTTTTCTTGTTTAGAATAACTCCTTTTAACGGGTTCTTCTTCTCCTGCAGCTATGGTTACTTGACTAATACCAAAGTTAAGTTTATTTTGGTCACTACTGATTTGGATGTTAGAGACACCGATGTGAGAAGTGTAAGTATCCCTCATCTGCTCATAATTTTGCATTTAAACCAAGGTCTTTCCACTTACTAGTTCCTTAGCTAAGCCAAAAGCTCCGATAGTAACAGTTTGTTCTTCTACTTCTTTTGTTCGTTAGTTCTTCTTAGCAACCAANCTTTCTTAGCAACCAATCTATGAACAAGTGTTTCATTCTGTGTTTTTTTTTTGTTCTCTCAGTTCTTCAGGAAGTTTCATGCTGCCTACGTGGATGCAGTCTCGAACCCCTTCCATGTCCCTGGCAAAAAGATAACCTCAAGAACCTTTGCACAAACTGTAAGCAACATCGTTGGATC
This sequence comes from Camelina sativa, assembly GCF_000633955.1. NCBI lineage: Eukaryota > Viridiplantae > Streptophyta > Magnoliopsida > Brassicales > Brassicaceae > Camelina > Camelina sativa. The sequence goes on along the minus strand of NC_025700.1, from coordinate 21,951,675 downwards.
GTACGGTTTGAACTGACCCTCTCATTAGTTGCTTTTTGTACCTCAAACTTGTGTTTTATGGAACTGTCAGGAAATATCATTTCTTTATCATCATATGTTGTTAATATCTACACTGAAATTGCTGTAAGATGCCTTGTTGGTTCACATGTTAGTATGTTTACCTTGCTGAGCTGATGTACTTGCCGAATAATTATGTAGTTTCCAACGCCAATCAGCTCACCACGTTTTCTTATCACACATATGGTGCAAAAATTCAACAACTTGATGATGCTCAAGTGTCCGGATACATTCAGTGCTGCTGTTTTTATTTATTTGTTGGAAAACAACCTTAATTTTCGCATCTCTCTATTTAAAACGCACAAGGCAGATGACAATTGTGTAGCCCAATCGCTTTACTCGGTTCGACTTCTCCGCAGTTGGTTTTTGTGGGTTTGGTCTTGTCTGGATGTCTAGGGAGAGAGAAGACGCAAGGAAATATACAATTACTACCATTTGTAGAGTGTGAGAGAGAGAGGGAGAGTAAGAGGACATAAAAAGAGAATGTATTATATACACAACTTGGATGGTAAATGGAATTCAGGGAATTGCAAAGCGGCTGGTGAAAACTGTGCTACAAGAAGCAGCAAAGAAGCAAGAGATGAGATGCTCTGATCTGAAGTAGATTGACCAAGGGGTCTGCTGCCACTTCCAAGAGCTGAGTCAGAGGGCCTTGCATCATGCCAACAGAAACTACCCTTGGCTCCTGAGTCAATTATCCCGAGTCCATATTCATTCTAAAATCTGTAACTAGTCTATATGCTAGTTTTGTTTGTTAACTGTGTTAGTAGGCGTCAACTGGAAAAATAATGATGACAAGCGTAATTATTCTTGTTTTTTTGTCGACGCCCTTTTGATTTGGTTTACGCAACAGAAACTTCAAAAATCCAAGGAATCGAATATGAGCATGAAGAGTGATGTCTAGGAGTTGTTTACTTTTGAGTGTTCTGTACAAAATGAATATAAACAGAGTACATATACCAGCGTGACAAGGTTGAGCCAATTTTGCAGAAGCCCAATGTACAAAGTTCTACCTTAAGCATAGAGACACCAAGAACTGAGAGAAGACAATGAATTCACTCACCACTGCAGCTGGGGAATGGAGACCAAGGAAAGGGACCACATCAACGTGGAGCCAGGTCTCTACGGCTGATCCCACCACTGCACCAGCCACTAATCCTCCTGCTGTTAACGCAGCTGCTTTTCCTGTAACAACACAGATAACAACAACATGAGAGGTGCTCTCTCGCTTATGGTGAGGAGGCTCAGAAGAAGATGCAATGGAAGTTTATCAGTACCTAGCTTGACCTTCTTCTTGGTCATGAAGTATAGGGAAGCTCCAAAGCTACTGGCCAGTATGAGTCCGGGAACATCGGCACCGGCATAAGGCATCCCAGAAGACTCCAAGGAACTACCGTTAACGTAAGTCAAAACCATCATGGCTCCATAGACTCCAGCTTGTATACCCAGATCGCTAGTGGATGGCGTATCAACAGAGACAGGGGGATTCTTGATCCACTGAGACACGGTACCTGTTCCCAGAGGGTTACTACTAGATTTAACATCAGCGTAGCGTATGTTGTTGCTAACAACTTTTCCTGCTCGGCGTTGGTTAAGGCTCTGCATCAGCAGCATGTCATATGCAGCCTCAGCCTGAGAAACAAGGATTAGATAGTGAGGCTCAAGAACAAGAAACACGAAACTATACATTTCCATGATTCATGAGCCCAAAGCTAGAGCCTTGGAAGCTAAAAACTCAACTCTCGAGTAGCAGTAGTAATGGAAAAAAAAAAACCTAAACAAAATTAGCAAAATTGGTTGAAACTAAAAGCTGAAATTGAGAAAATTCTTCGAATTGAAAACAGTGTCACCTGCGAGATGGCGCTGGGGTCATCCTTACGAGAAGCAAGGATCGATTTCTTGGCGCGAAGTATTTCGTCGAAGGAAGCTCCTTCAGAGACACCGAGAACCTTAAGCGCCGTCTCTACAGACATATCGAACGGCGGCGGAGAATCGTCGGCGCGAGAACTAGCTCTTGGCGCAGCGCATCGCCGCCGTGGAGGTAGGAGAATCGCGGTGGAGCGCCACAGCTGAGTCTTACCGGAAGGAAATTGGAGTTTGGTAGGGAGATATAGCGGATGGAGAGGGACATCGGAGGAGACTGAGTTAAGGCGGTTGGGTCGGGCGGCGGAGAGAGCTGCGGTAGCCATTTCTTTCTTCTTCTCTTCTCTCTATCGAAGAAAGAAAAAAACAAAAAAAACAAAAAAACAACTTGAGAGGTAAACACTACTACTATCCGATTTGAGGGATTTAATTATGATCTTTCTGTTTACACCGTTAGATTGAGTCTAAGTTTGTACGGCTCGTACGATAGCCGTCAGATTGGAACGGCGGACGGTAGATACCTTTTTAGTTACTAACGATTATCTATCTTTGCGTCAAATTTTACACAATTAGAAGCGTGGAAGCAAAAGAATTCATCATTTTTTTTTTTTCGGTACTTACCTAAATTATTTCATTCTTGGTATGTATAACAAATTTTTTATTTTATTTTTGGCATGTATTTTTATTTGTGGTCCATGTCTTTCTGTTTCTATTATTGCTTGTGAGAGAAAAATAAATAATGTTAATTCATACTATATGAGTAATATAGAAAAATTAAAATACTTGGGTTTACCTCCTTTTTTTTTCAACTAATAAAAGAAAAAAAAATGAAAATATTAAGGTTACTCTTTCTGTTTCAAAATATAAGATCTTTTAGCTAAAAACACGCATAATAAGAAATATTTATTTTTAAAAGTTTAATCAATCATAAATAAGACATCATAAAATAAATTATAAAAAATAGAAAATTAATCTAAAAGTTGTCTAGAAGTGAAAAACATCTTATATTATGAAACAAAAATAGACCACTAAAATATCATATATTATGAAAGAGAGAGAGTATTTAATAAAAGAAAGAAACATTTTTTAACGTTATTTATATATTTGAGTTTTGATTTACAAGGTTATATGTCGTTTGAATTTATAAATATGATTTATATTTTACATTTAAATGATATGATATGTCAGTTTGAGTTTAGAAATGAATACTTTTTTTTTGTCAAACATAAACATAAAAGAAGATTAGAGTTTAGATTTTACAATTAAATAAAATTATATGTCGGTCTAGATTTATAAAAGATGATTAGAGGTTGGATTTGACAATTAAATGAAATTTTAGGTCAGTTTGGGTTGACAAATGAGAATTAGGATTTAGATTTACAATTAAAAAAAAATATATATCGGTTTGGGTTGACAAATGAGAATTAGTATCGGTTTGGGTTGACAAATGAGAATCAGTGTTTAGATTTTACAATTAAACGGAATTATATATTGGCTTAGGTTTATAGATAAGAATTAAAGTTTAAATTTTATAATTAAACAAGATTATGTGTCGATTTGGATTTACTGAAGTTAATATTTTCTATTTTTTGTTAATGATTTTAAAAATATCTATTCATATTATCTTATTTAATATGATATGACATAATTTGATTGGTTTAAATAAGAGAGGTGAATGAAAAGGTGAACCCAAGTATAGTCTCTATATAAAAAATAAATCTGCATACAATTAAGAAAAATGAATGCTAACATATTTTAGGGTAAAAAACAATAATACAAAATTTGGTGTATGATGTCTATGTTTGTGGCCATGGCATTACCCACACATCTCTTTACATACACCCACAAGTGCAAAAACCATAGCGAAACAAAAGAAGCTACTAGCTAGGTTGTGAGGCAGTAAAGATGGTGTGGGCTGAAGCCAATAATAATACAAGGTCCCTTGCGCCGCGAAGAGACTGTGATTGCAGCTGATTTCGTAAAGTTTGTTAAACTAAAACAGTACAACGCCAAGGAGCTAATGGGAACCACCGAACCACAAATGAAAATATAGTAAAAAAAGCCATCAAAAACAACATATCAAATTGCATCAAGATTTGAAAATTTCATTAAAACATTATTTGAGGTATATATTGCTTTACCGGCAGATGCAATATGACTATGCTGACGGTAATTTCATTTAAATGAGGTAATTTTTTCCAACCAAAAATGGTGATGTGTTAAATAACTAATGAAATATAGATGAGATATATCATCGATATCTCATCCGGTCAGGCTCGTTGTGGTCTGAGAAAGGCAACTCATATACGGGTTCTTGGATTTGGAGGAAGCTCCTTAAATATTGATCTCTAGCTAAACAGTTCTTTCGGGTTGACGTGAGAAATGGTAAATCCACCTCTTTTTGGTTTGATGATTGGAGCACATTGGGTTGCATCTATGACAAGCTTGGAGATAGGGGACCTATAGCTCTAGGTATCCCGCTTTCTAGCTCTGTGGCTGATGTTTTGGAAATGCCGAGGAGACGGGATCATAGACAGCCGACGCTTAATCTCGTCGAAGAGGAAATACGGAAGTGTCAATCATCACGAACAGGGGAGGCCGACATAGCACTTTGGAAAGGTAAGAATGATTGCTATCAGAGTAAGTTCTTAACGAAGGACACATGGTCACATATACGTGAAGCTAAACCAGTTTTGGACTCTCACAAAGCCATCTGGTTTCCCTATGCGACCCCAAAGTTTGCTTTCATCACCTGGTTAGTGGTGAAAAACAAGATCTCTACTGGGGAGAGAATGCAGGTCTGGAACCAAAATATCGACCCAAAATGTGTCTTCTGCAGTCATCCGCTAGAAACAAGAGAGCATTTGTTTTTCCATTGCCCCTTCTCTCAACGGGTCTGGGAAAAGCTTGTTAAAGGCCTTCTACTGAACAGGTGTACAACAAGTTGGTTGGAGGTGCTGACTTTAGTTAGTGGCAACGTTTTGGACAAGTCCACAAGGTTCCTTTTGGGTTATACGTTTCAGAACACGATCCATTCTTTGTGGAGGGAGAGGAACGACCGTCGACATGGAGAGCCACCTGCTACGGTAGACAAACTTACCAAACTGATTGATAAGAATGTTCGCAACCGACTTAGTACGATCGGTGGTGGCCACAGTATTCAAGCTTGGTTTGCAACAATGTCCTATTAAGTATTCTGTATTACTCTTTAAGAAAAGCTCTGTTATAGCCATGTAAAATGTTTATTTGTTTTGAATATAATTTAACATTTAATCAAAAAAAAAATAGATGAGATATATTTTCAGTTTTTTTAATCTTGCTAAAATTTAACGACGTTTACTGATTTTGTAACGCTTATTAACATGTGTTAAGTGGCGGATTCAAATCCACCAACAATTCAAAGATGAAGTATATATATTTAGGCCACATATAACAACAGGTGTAGTGTATTAGATAATTATTAAATGAAATTAGACAATACTATATTTTTGTATTATTAAATGAAATTAGATATATATTTACAGCAATTTGATATGTTGTTTAATTACCTCATTTAAATGAAATATTTATTGCCTAATTGATGACATATTTTTGTATAGATAATTATTTTTCGAGTATTTTCCCAAACTATTGCTGTAAATATGTATGAAAAAATTGTCACCCATTTACAGTTTGGATTTTGTTGTTGTCCAAATAAAATAAATTTTATTGGATCGGAAGTGAAGTGACCTCTGGTGTTACGTTTTTTGTTGGATGCCGCCAGGGACCTAAATACCAAGAAATTGTTAACATTCGTCTTGGGGATGGAACTACTCGACGTGGTCAAGTTCTTGAAGTTGATGGGGAGAAAGCTGTCGTTCAGGTTTTTTACAATTTTTTATTTTTCCCCCTGAATGAATCAAAAATGCAACTTTTAGTTCATGAAGTTGATGGGGGGAGAAAGTTTATATATGTCTTCTTCGCCTTTGATTGTCCAGGTCTTTGAGGGAACATCTGGAATTGACAATAAGTACACCACTGTGCAATTTACAGGGGAGGTATGTTATGTTACTCTCTTGTTCCTACATATATAATGTTTCGAGTGTCACTTTTGTTGCCCATCTCTTTTTTCCATAGGTTTTAAAAACACCCGTCTCTTTGGATATGCTTGGACGCATATTTAATGGGTCAGGGAAGCCCATTGACAATGGTCCACCTATCTTGCCTGAGGCTTACTTGGATATTTCTTGAAGTTCTATCAATCCTAGCGAGAGATCCTATCCTGAAGAGATGATTCAGACAGGGATATCAACCATTGATGTCATGAACTCCATTGCTAGAGGACAGAAAATTCCCCTCTTTTCTGCCGCAGGTCTCCCTCACAATGAAATTGCTGCTCAGATCTGTCGTCAGGCTGGTTTGGTTAAGCGTTTAGAGAAGTCAGATAACCTCCTTGAGGTATTTGCTTTACCCGCAGATGCAAATATGACTATGCTGCCTGACGGTTATAACATTGTCCACTCATTTTCTCCAAATTTAGAGGCCTGATCTGAACAAGTTATTATTATTATTATTTTTTCCCAGAGTGAAGCTTGTGCAACGATTTATCTAATCCAAACCAAAACTATACTGTAATTTTTGAAGCTGTAGGTTGTGTAACGCTATTGACGTTAACGTATCAACTTTGTTTGTGAATTTCCAAGGACCAGGAAGATGATAACTTTGCCATTGTGTTTGCGGCCATGGGTGTGAACATGGAGACTGCACAATTTTTTAAACGTGATTTTGAGGAGAATGGCTCGATGGAAAGAGTGACACTTTTCCTTAACTTGGCAAGTATCTCAATCAAGGTTTATATATATGCCTTGAATATATTACATACATCTCTAACGTTTCTTTGACTTCATGTTTTATCTACAGGCAAACGACCCCACTATTGAACGTATCATCACTCCTCGTATTGCTCTCACTACAGCTGAGTATCTGGCATATGAATGTGGGAAGCATGTCCTTGTTATTCTCACAGACATGAGTTCGTATGCTGATGCCCTTCGTGAGGTGACAACCGATATAGATATCCTCTTACAGTCTTAGTGATACAAAGGCCTAATGTAGTTGATAACTGCACTAGGTTTCTGCTGCTCGTGAAGAAGTACCCGGTAGGCGTGGGTACCCAGGTTACATGTACACTGACTTGGCCACCATATACGAGAGAGCTGGACGAATTGAGGTAGAAAAGGTTCCATTACTCAGATTCCAATTCTAACCATGCCTAACGATGGTAATTTCTTCGTAGTAGTTCTAACCATATATGCCAAACGAATTTAGGGGTTTTTGTACTAGTCTTTTGATGTTCCAGAATTACAAATATTCTTACTTCTTCGTCGATCAGATATCACACATCCCACACCAGATCTAACCGGATACATCACAGAAGGACAAATTTATATTGACAGGCAACTTCACAATAGACAGGTAAAATGTTGCGGACGATAAAATTTTCTTCAAGAGAGTTGTGGGCTAAATACAGCTGATGTTTGTGTTCCACAGATATACCCACCGATCAATGTCCTTCCTTCTCTATCTCGGCTCATGAAGGTAATGGAAAGTCTTGTAAGATCGGATTGGAAACGGATATATCGATTTGGTTGATCAATCTGGTGTGTTGTGCAGAGTGCCATTGGTGAGGGGATGACTCGCAGGGACCACTCTGATGTTTCTAATCAGTTGTATGCAAACTATGCAATTGGAAAGGACGTACAGGCAATGAAAGCCGTGGTTGGAGAAGAAGCACTCTCGTCCGAGGATCTGGTTTCTCTCTCTCTCTCTCTCTCTCTCTCTCTCTCTCTCTTTCTGCTCAGCGTTTCTTCGTCACTCGCACTCAAAAAATGAAAATTAATTTGGTGTGCATGCAACAGCTTTATCTGGAGTTCTTGGACAAATTTGAAAGGAATTTTGTGGCACAAGGAGCGTATGATACACGTAACATCTTCCAGTCGCTGGACCTGGCATGGACACTCCTCAGGATCTTCCCCCGTGAGTTGCTTCACCGCATACCGGCAAAAACTCTCGACCAGTTCTACAGCCGAGACACCACCAACTGATCATCCCATGCTCTTCTCCAAATTGCATCTCTTTTTTGTTTTGCTCCTTTGCGCTTTGGTTTGCACCTCTCTGTCCTCTTCCAATAAAAGGTGACTGACCCAATCGCCGGCTATTCTTTTTTGAACATACTTGTATCATTTATTTATCATATTTTCAAAATTNAAAAAAAAAAAAAAAAAAAAAAAAAAAACGTTGGAGATGAATTAAACTACCAGTTTCACTTTCAACTCAATTTTTGATTAAATTTTTCATTGACTCTGTCAACACGATTTTTGTGTAATAGGTTTTCTGCAGAAGGAGACGTTTCCTCGTTTTTGTACTGTTTGGATCTTCCGACACACTTCACTTTTTCGTATAATTTTTTTTTCTTTTTTTTTTAAACTTCCCTTCACTCTGCCAAATGAGGCAAGTCGTTATATAAATTGGCATACCAATTTAACAGAACTAGATAAGAAAGTTTGAAGGCTGGCGCCTCGCGTGACAATCCTGGTTGTACTACAGGCTACAGCTCGGGGATTTATTCAGAATAGTGTGGGGCCATCCTGGTGGGTCCATGATTTTGCGCTCAACTTAGGACATTGTACGGCTCCTTTAGCGGATTTGTGTTGGGGGGGGGCTGTACTTAATCTCCTAATATGAATAATTCTTTTGTTTAAGTTTATATATATTTTTAATTTGACTAACTATTTGATATTTTACTTAAATACACACCTGTAACATGATCATGATAGCACGATCATTAAAAATAGATATCACAGCTATCATTTTAATATTATATGTATTATATTTTGGTGCCATACTTTCTAATTTTAGATTTTAGAGAAAGAACAGCAATAGTTGCAGATTATGCTTTTATGCAATCTTATGTAGCCACATGTCATCAAACCTGGTTAATCAAAAAGTTTTTTTGTACAGCAAAATAAATAAAAAACACTATAATAATTAGAATTAGCCTAGCTACATGAACTCTCCGTTCGGGAAGGTGTTTCTACTCAAATACTCCTAGGATCATATACTCCTGATTTCCATGGGTCACTGCAACTGCAATTCGAGTAATATAAGTTACACTCAAAAAGATTTGTAGCCACCCATGTATTCATAGGCGGCCCATAAAGTATTAACTGAAGTCTATTGTGATCTACGATTAGGAGGCACATATTTCACTTTCAGAATACTGTTGAAATAATTTAGGGTCTCATAGGATGGTTATATCTGCATATCAACTTACTGTATTAACATAAGTGGTATTATGCAAACTGGTGTAGCGTGCAACCAACAGCGGGGTTCAGAGATTTTCATCAGAACCAGGGCATCCACCAGATGTACATCTTCCCAAGATTCTCAAGTGAGACTGCATCAGCAATCAACCGGTGAGCCTGACCTTCTACCGGTAGTGGAACACCAACAACCACGCCCTGCAACCGGGCTTCAATGCTGCTTATGGCCCGCTATAATTGCCAAATCATGTGGTTGTCTCAAGCAATTAGAAAGAAAAAGAAAGGGCAAAAGAACTGACACGAAAGAGAATCATTAGATGATTATGCAAACCTGAGCATGTGGGTTCTGAACTTCTACTCCGCTTGATTTGTGTGTTTTTGTCCACTCCACAAGAGGATCATGGATGAATGTCTCCAGTATGCTCATCAATGTCTCCCTATGTGTCCTCAACACTGTGAGAGTGATTTCACATACCCTCATGAAGATGCCCTCATATCCAGTGATGCCCAAACCATCGATCATGTTCTGTGGTTTGGAAAATAACAGTTCATTATTATGACAAACAAAAACAAAATACCAACAAAACACACACAAAACAATTTTGCAGTTTCTTGCCTGGGTCAATCTGAATGGCACCAACTCAGGCTTCTCCAGTTGTAAGCCTTTGTCAAATAAGCAACTGAAGTCTACATGAACACAATCACCTGAAGTAGAGTCAAAGAGGATATTTTCTCCATGACGGTCACCAAGTCCAACAATGTGCCCAACCATGGACCAAACTGCTGTGGTGTGAGCATAAGCTACACGTGACCTAAACCAAGCAGCTGGTTCAGAAAACGTCGTCAAGAACCATTTATGGAAAACCGGAGGGAACATAGGGAGGATCTTGGTCTTCAGCATTTCATACTCTTTTTTAACAGCGCATTGATCATATATTCTTTTAATTTGCGGATTTGTTTTCTGCCGGNATGCCCTCATATCCAGTGATGCCCAAACCATCGATCATGTTCTGTGGTTGGAAAATAACAGTTCATTGTTATGACAAACAAAAACAAAATACCAACAGAATACACACAAAACAATTTTGCAGTTTCTTTCTTGCCTGGGTCAATCTGAATGGCACCAACTCAGGCTTCTCCAGTTGTAAGCCTTTGTCAAATAAGCAACTGAAGTCTACATGAACACAATCACCTGAAGTAGAGTCAAAGAGGATATTTTCTCCATGACGGTCACCAAGTCCAACAATGTGCCCAACCATGGACCAAACTGCTGTGGTGTGAGCATAAGCTACACGTGACCTAAACCAAGCAGCTGGTTCAGAAAACGTCGTCAAGAACCATTTATGGAAAACCGGAGGGAACATAGGGAGGATCTTGGTCTTCAGCATTTCATACTCCTTTTTAACAGCGCATTGATCATATATTCTTTTAATTTGCGGATTTGTTTTCTGCCGATCAAACTTTCCACAAGAAATGTATATATCTTGTAAAATATGGCGGAGTCCACGTGTATGTGGAACCCACTCCACCAGACCACAGTCTTCAGTCAGAGGAGCTACTGCAAAGGTGCGGATATATAGCTTCCTTCGCCTGCTTTCGGGATATTTGGATAGTAAGCGGTTTATCATCGCAGTAAATTCCATCATCCGAGCATCTTTCCTGAGATCATCCTTGGGCTTGCAGAGGAATGGATACTCAATACCATCATTTCCCAGCAGAATGATCTGAATACAAAATATAATCTATTGGTAAGGCATATTTTGTAGGACTGATTCTCAAAGATAAAATGATTTTATGCTATGGTATAATGCCCATACTGGGAGATATATAAAAGAAGCTAAAGCAGAACGCAGTGCAGAGAATCGTATACTATGGATGACGCTTTCAATCCGTGAAAAAAGGAAAAACATACCTTCTTTGGGCGCTGAAGGGATGAAAGTATCTCGGCTTCATCAGCTATACCAGAAATAGTTGGTAGATCTGAATCAGAAAATACACTGGCAGAGTGTCGTTCATTGTTGTTCACATCAAATGCTGGTAGGCTAATGGTAAGAGATTGTTGAACTGGCATGATGATATCCAGCGGCATCATTCTTTTCAAGGCACTGAATTCAGTCGCTATATTGATAACCTTGGATCTTGGTTGTCCTCCATGGAAGCACAGTTTAATGAAATGATCAGTCACACTAGCAAACTGAATGAACAAATGGTGGCCTCTGTCACCTTGGTTAAAACCTTTTCGTGCACCTTGTATGATTTCTGCAGCTGCTTCCCTCCTAGCAGGAACAGTAGATTTTGAAACAGCTGCCATAATCCAGAGCCCTTGCTGAGGAAATTGATGTAGAACAGAGGTGATGATATTTTTAACCATGAGTACTGTATCCCCATTCTGGTGACAAATTCTAGAAACCAACTGAGGCAACACAGTTAACCACTGATAGGTTGGTAGATCCTTTAAGCAGCCTCTCATTAAACTCATTATCTGCGAAAATAATAAAACATATTATATATGCAATAAGAAGTATTAAATAGTGAACAGCCATGAGAAAGAGTCCACAATCACCACCTTCATATGAGTACTTTTCAATTCTTTATTTCCCGCTGAGCCACTTGTTTTATAGATAGTACCAAAGTCAAACCATAGTGTTAACAACCTCGGAAGTGCTTGAAAGAGATTCTTGTGCCCACTGTGAAGTGCCTTGGCATAGAAGTACATTCCCTTAAATAGGTAATCCCACCCTGCTTTCTCAGTGCTTAAGTTCGACGAGACAGATCCCTTTTTACTGCCTGCAGAGCTCAATAAAGAGCTCTCTTGTTGACACTTTCTTGCATCAACATATAGTTCATCATAATACTTAGCCAAATGGAAATATCCCTTCTCCCAGGGCAGCAAGTCCTTGACTTGGGTGTAAAGATTTAAAACATCTTTCTTTTGTTTCTGCCCACTGTGATGGATCCATTTGGAATACAAAAGAAGAGTCTTTGCAACATCTTTTTTTTCTTTGAAAGATTGTGTGTTACGAACTGTAGGCTCTTGATTCGGGGGAGCCATCAGTAAGCTTTTGATAGAAGAAATTACAGTCGAGTCAACAACTCCCTCATGCATATTCAGGAGAGACTGTTGTAGCTCTATAATGGCACTGTCAGAACGCCTAGTGATCCAAAGAAGTTTCGCCTTTTCCATGTGAACATTAGGTGCACCAGAAGCCTGAGCTTCCAAAATTGCCCTGTGAGCTGTCTCATAGTGTCCAGCTAAACGGCAAAGCTTTGCATATTGAAGCCAACAGTTCCCAACTTGAGCACCAAGCCCACAGGCACCAAAGACGAGTCTTCGGAAAGCTAAGAGAGGTTCCCTTGTCCACAACGATGATTGAGTAAATCTGAGTCGGTTCTCCCAGTTATCTACTACTTTCGAAAACACCGGATCACTTGTACAAAATGATTTTTCCAGATATGAATCCCCATTAAGAACCGCCTGGAAGTCCTCTAGCTCCCTTAGCAAGTGAAGTTTGACAACAAAAGGATATGCTCGTGTATAGGAGTCCATGCCTGCAGCAGCTAGAGGAGCAATGAGAGCTTGTTTGGAAATTGCTATTCTCTCAGCTACAGAGTATTGATCTTTCTTCATCATTGCTTGGAGAATCTTTGCTACATCTCTGTCGAAGGAGGCATTACTGTCTGAGCTACTGAATAGTAAACCTTCTGCATCAGCTCCACCAAGATACTCATCCATCAATTCCCACTTTCCAAGTCTCCATGCAGCTTGTACACCTTGTGTGCACCACGTTTTCTTGTACTCAGGTACTCTGGAAATTAGTCCGTCAACATGAGTGACCATTGTCTGATGGTGGCACATGTTAAGCAAGCAATTAAGAACATCAGAATGTCTTTGAACTGATGTTGGTTCCATCTGAAGGGCTTGTTCACATGCAGTGAAAACTTCTGCCCAATTACCAGATTTCTTATTTATCAACAATTGGTCTTGCAAACTTAACGATTTGCTTAAACTTGCAAAGCCCGAAAGACCATCAGGCTCGTCAAGGCAGCTGTATATTCCCATCAGAGAAGAGACATCAGCATTTTCAAAGATGCCTGTCTTCTCTGCTGCGGGATTTAAGGAGCCTGACTTTCCACGTACATGGGATTCGAGGTACATCAATGACCTGGCATAAGCTTGGCACCTGAAAGAAGCCCTAGCAAGGGTCACCTTGGGAATAGCAAGCAAAAGCTCCAACACATATTTACATTGTACAAGAAGATGATCCTGTTCTGTTGTTAAGGTTGAAACCTGGTCTTTCAATTTGGGTGCTACTTGCCTACCACCTGATAACTGCATAGACGATGAGAGTGCTGCTCCCTGCTTCACGTCGTCAACCCATTGCCCAAGGTTATCAAGAAGCGTGAAAACAGCTTGAACACAAACTTCACTCTGACCAACACCAAAGCTGTTTATTGTCACTCCACTATTTTCTGATGCAGCAGCATCAAGAACAGAAAGGATCTCTTCTGAAATGCTAAGCCGTGCTGCCTCAGTCCCATGGCAAACAACATTCAGAACTAAGTATGGTAAGAGATACGTAGCTGTCTGCATATCGTGACGCACTATGCCACGGCAAGCAGCAAATATGCTTACACGGGATCCAGTTGCATGTGCTGTCAATTTCCTTATCCAGTAGGACAGCCACCTTCTGAATGACATAGAAGGCTGATAAATTGGTCCAGCTGATCCAGGGTCAGACACATTTGGAAGCTGAAACCTTGAAGTCAAGCAGGGAGCTATTAGTTCTTTAACATAGTTTGAGAAGCGATCCCATAGTTTTTTCCCCCTATCCTTCACTTCACTGTTACTTCCACATCTTCTAGAACCAGATACATTGACTTGTACACACTCCTGGGGGGTAAACAGAACAACATTCCCAGCTAATGATGGCTCACAACCAGCAATCTTTAGTAATTCCTGTATGGCAAGAGCAGCTGAGTCTTGTATGATTGTATCCTGTGCAGCTCTAAAAGCTCTTGCCAAGTGTTTATGAATGAGCTCAAAGATAAGATCATCATCTGAGCATTGGATTTTAAAACGACTGCATGAAGCAACTCTCACTTTGGCAGGGTCAATAGCACCTATTGCTCCAAGACAATCTGCACAGACTAACTTAAACCTCTGACCCACTGTAGTTCGAGATTCTTCTGCACATCCCTGTAGTAAAGATGTGATTAAGGAGTTCACGATTTCCATGTCTGAGACAAGTTCACCAGCAATTAGTGCAGCAACATCTTCATTTCTGTGATACAGCAATTTGCTTAGCTCACATGCCACCATGTATCTAACATTCAGGTTCTCATGTTTCATACCATTTACAATATCCCGGAACTGATCTTTCAGGCTCATTAATCCACGTGCTTCTTGTATAGCATTGTTCAATTCTCCTAAAGACGGTATGCTAGGTAAGAGGGGAAACTCACAAATGCGCTGCTTTAGTATATCTCTATTCTTCAAAACAAGTTCTTCAAGAATATTTACCACTTCCTCCAAATGAACATGAGGACCTTCCTTCTCTTTCTCCAAGAAGGGGATGAGTGCCGCAAATACCTGAGAAATCACATAATTTATGCTAGATGGCGATACAGCAGCCAACTTTCTTGCAAAAAAATGCAAGACCAAGAGACCCTCGCTCTGAAGTGCATCTTTGTCAATGGCATGCATAAGGAGAACCATAAGCTTAGGCACATATGTGCTGAGATAATGGCCCATCATCTCAATGAGCAGCTTAATACGCTTCAGCGCTTGTTTCTGAAGAAAAATATCATCTGCATGGAGCATTTTTCTGTCAATACTGTTAAGGAGTCCAACAAAATGATTTTGTAAGAATCCAGGAAGATCTTCGGTATTTGTTAAAACTTTTGAGATCTTCTTTATTGCCTCAGGCAGTCTCTGTAGCCTGCAAAACAAAGTACTAAAATCAAACGTCATAAAAAGTAAACAACAAACAAACATCAGGACGTTCAGTTATTTGTTTAAAATGATGAATGCATTTTCCTCTGGCGACTAAGAAAAACAACCTCTAGCCATTTCTGTTGACATGTAAATTTAAGAAACTTTCATGCTACTTCCAACTAGCAATTTCTGCTCAAAAGTACGAAGCTACGCGAGTATATATACCGTCTATCTGTCTCAGGTATATCAGCAATGTCCACAAAGCATACAAGCTCATCTAAGAGTGCAGGCAACGCAGCAGCAAAAATTTCTTGGTTGTCAGAACCAATCCGTGAGTGATACAATTGCAAAACTGAGAGCAGATTCTTGTCCTCTTTTTGATTCAGA
>NC_025700.1:21935104-21935855 GCF_000633955.1 Camelina sativa | reverse complement strand
GAGTTCACGATTTCCATGTCTGAGACAAGTTCACCAGCAATTAGTGCAGCAACATCTTCATTTCTGTGATACAGCAATTTGCTTAGCTCACATGCCACCATGTATCTAACATTCAGGTTCTCATGTTTCATACCATTTACAATATCCCGGAACTGATCTTTCAGGCTCATTAATCCACGTGCTTCTTGTATAGCATTGTTCAATTCTCCTAAAGACGGTATGCTAGGTAAGAGGGGAAACTCACAAATGCGCTGCTTTAGTATATCTCTATTCTTCAAAACAAGTTCTTCAAGAATATTTACCACTTCCTCCAAATGAACATGAGGACCTTCCTTCTCTTTCTCCAAGAAGGGGATGAGTGCCGCAAATACCTGAGAAATCACATAATTTATGCTAGATGGCGATACAGCAACCAACTTTCTTGCAAAAAAATGCAAGACCAAGAGACCCTCGCTCTGAAGTGCATCTTTGTCAATGGCATGCATAAGGAGAACCATAAGCTTAGGCACATATGTGCTGAGATAATGGCCCATCATCTCAATGAGCAGCTTAATACGCTTCAGCGCTTGTTTCTGAAGAAAAATATCATCTGCATGGAGCATTTTTCTGTCAATACTGTTAAGGAGTCCAACAAAATGATTTTGTAAGAATCCAGGAAGATCTTCGGTATTTGTTAAAACTTTTGAGATCTTCTTTATTGCCTCAGGCAGTCTCTGTAGCCTGCAAAACAAAGTACTAAAATCAAACGTCA
>NC_025700.1:21924848-21933709 GCF_000633955.1 Camelina sativa | reverse complement strand
TAACCTTGCCAGTTCGTTCAAGGTATTGGCTGCTTCAGCATTTTCCTGCCAGTATACCAAGAGCTTAGGAAGAACAACAGGGACCATTTTCCTCACAAGTTCTTCAGTTTCAACACCTAAAACAGCCTCTGCGAATTCTCTTACTACATTTGAACGGCTGGTCAGCCTGGCAGATAGATTATTAAACAACTCATTTTGAATATGAGCAACTCTGGAAAGTAGGGTCGCAAATCCCCCTTTCACAAGGATGTAGGATGACCGATTTATTAACCTTGAAGCATTTATTCGGATGATCAAGTTTGGATGATCAAGCTGATCAATCAGCAGGAAAAGGCAAAACAAGAAAAGCTCACTGGTAACATCAACAGCTACCATAACTTCAGCTGTCGTTTCCAGTAGAGTCTGGATGACAAGAAGATCCTTCGCTGTTGCTAGAGAATGTTCAATCAAACTAAAAAACTTTTGTTCGCAACTTTTTTCCATAGCATCTTCACCATGAAACAAACAGCCCAAAATAGGATGCTGTACAAAGATACCAATCTGAGCACAGAATGCTTCCCTTACATCTGTATTAACATGAAGTAACAGATATTCAAGGCATTCTATCCATTGAGACCTTGTTCTGACCAGAACATCTGGGGGTGTGTGGCCAAGAATTCTCCTTATTACTTCTACGCAGGCTAGCTGAGTCTCTTCAGAAGACTCGTCATTGAGAAGATTAAAATATAATTGAAGGTTAAAGTAATCACGATGATGGTCCATTTCCAATTTCACCATCTCTGGAGGCTCTATGATTATGAAATGCTTCTCATCTTTGCTTTCGATAAATTTATCACACTTTGAACATTGGAACCCTTGAAGTAGACAATTCAGAGTCTCATCTTTCTTCAAATCTTCATGTAGGAATAAATGGCATGCAGTTTTCTCTGAGCGGGTTGTACTTGACCCATAAAGACAAGATAAGAAGCCAAGGGACTGAGGAATGACCTTCTTAACCATCAATTGTNGGATGATCAAGCTGATCAATCAGCAGGAAAAGGCAAAACAAGAAAAGCTCACTGGTAACATCAACAGCTACCATAACTTCAGCTGTCGTTTCCAGTAGAGTCTGGATGACAAGAAGATCCTTCGCTGTTGCTAGAGAATGTTCAATCAAACTAAAAAACTTTTGTTCGCAACTTTGTTCCATAGCATCTTCACCATGAAACAAACAGCCCAAAATAGGATGCTGTACAAAGATACCAATCTGAGCACAGAATGCTTCCCTTACATCTGTATTAACATGAAGTAACAGATATTCAAGGCATTCTATCCATTGAGACCTTGTTCTGACCAGAACATCTGGGGGTGTGTGGCCAAGAATTCTCCTTATTACTTCTACGCAGGCTAGCTGAGTCTCTTCAGAAGACTCGTCATTGAGAAGATTAAAATATAATTGAAGGTTAAAGTAATCACGATGATGGTCCATTTCCAATTTCACCATCTCTGGAGGCTCTATGATTATGAAATGCTTCTCATCTTTACTTTCGATAAATTTATCACACTTTGAACATTGGAACCCTTGAAGTAGACAATTCAGAGTCTCATCTTTCTTCAAATCTTCATGTAGGAATAAATGGCATGCAGTTTTCTCTGAGCGGGTTGTACTTGACCCATAAAGACAAGATAAGAAGCCAAGGGACTGAGGAATGGCCTTCTTAACCATCAATTGCTTTTCTTTCAACAAATCCCTATGAATAAAAGACAAAGGAACAGTTAAGCTATGTCTTTAAGAGTATCTTGAAAAGGACTAGTAAGCAAAAACAGCCATATGAACTTCGTTTATTATGTCGTTTTTATCTCATCTACTTACTCCAGTCTTGGAAATATATGAAGAAGGGCATCAAGACCAGAGAAAAGAACTTTGAGGGGCATAGAGATAACAGCAACAGCTCGCACTTGTTCAAAATCGTCAGAAAGAGCCCGATTAAAAATATTAAAACCACTCCCATCTTGTAAACCAAGCTTTGTCCATATTCCCACAGATAAACACTTAGACTTTACTAGAGAGCTAGGCTTCTTAAACAGCATGCAGTGCGTCCAAGGAAGCTTCAGCAGGAATTGTATGGCAACCAGATCATTCCCTTTACTTGTATATTCATACCGTGAATCCAAATCTGATTAAAGGGGAACACATTAACAGATGATAAATCCCAAACGGGTATAGAGCAAAAGGTCAACACATTATTTAGCATGGAAAAACATGTCAAGACTTCATGGAAAAGGAGACTTACCAGGCACGAGCAGCACATTGTGAATTCCTTCCAAGTAAATAGAAATGTCGAACATTATAGGATTTTCTTTCTCAACCTACATACATACCGTTTAAAATAAAAACAGGAATCGAAAATGCTAGTAAAAGAATCGGGACTGGGGTGTTTCTGGTTACCTGCTCAGCTATCCAGGGAATCCAGGCATACATCTGGTGAAACAAGCGATGAGTCATGTCAGTCCAGGGAGAGAAACAAAATGCATTGCTGAGCATGGTAAGTGCCACAATTGAAATTTCAGTCTGTAACAGACTAGGTCCAGCAGGTGGAGGCTTTAAAGATTCTACAGTTGAAATAAGCATCTCACGCAGACTAAGAGCATCTTTTCCATCAGTCTCACTGGAAAATTCAGGATCCAAGTAAACCCCTCGTTGAATATCATCACCAACCTTTTGGCGCTTCCTTTTGTAAGCACGTCCATCCTTAATATGCCTTTTTTTTCCAATGTTAATTTCTAGGACAGGTGTATCACTTGCTGTTGATGTATGACTACCACATTTGGTTGTCTTACGTCGAACACAACCAGGTCCAAGAACTACAAGAACTGCTTTAAAACATTCTATCAATTGATAACAAGGTTTTGAAAGATGAAGCAACTCTGGAAGGCAATGTAGCTTCCATATACGAGGAGGACAAGATTTCACAATCCGTGCATATGCTCCGCACAGGGAAGCCTACATACATAAATATCCCACGTGATTTCCCATAAAGTTGTTGAAAGAGTACCAGTGAAAATAAAATAAAAAATTGATCAGAAATTCATTGGAGTGGAACATGTGTATAAGAAGAAACAGATCCAAATATACCTTAAGCTCCTCACTGTTTGTTCTCTGTAAAGCATGAGGGAAGACCAACACTAAACTTTCTGCAGTTAGTTTGATAGCGACATCAGAACAGCTGGAATATAATGCCGTAAGGAAACGCCCAATAGTAGCATCGTAAATCGCATTTCTGTTACACAAACCCAGAATTAAAGTTCAAAGTGAAGGTAGATCTATATTCTGAAACTTCATCGGAGAAGATTAACTGAACCAGTGGGGAAAAGAGCAATCTAACAAATATATTTTTTCCACACTCAAATGTGAGGAAGGTAAACAGAAACTTAAATTCACAATCTGACAATCATGTTGACAATCATGTCAAAATAAAACAAAAGAGATGTTTTGATATGTGGGAACACACCTGTACACAGGAAGTCCTTCTTCATCTGCACTTAAAAGGAGGATGATTGACTGTATCAAGCCCACATGAGGGAGGATGTTGAAAGTAAGGATTGATCCGACAAGAGAAGCAACTTCAAAGCATGCCTTCCATATAAAATCAGATATCAGATTAATGTCCCAAAAATCATCACATCCCCTATAAAAATTAAATGCACCAGTGACACTATCAATCGATCTGATAAACCAAATCACCAAGCTTATGAACAAATAGTTACTCACCATCTGCACATCTGCACCACCACCGCATAGTAGAGAACAAGCAGCTTTGACAAATGATGTATGGATGAGACCGTGGACGTAGAGTGTCCCCTCAGTTAGGCATTTACAGATGAGCTTAAGGATACAAGTAGCAAAAGGTTGCCATCGTTCGGCTCCCAATAAGTTCAACACAAGGCCATCCCCATCTCTGGGCTTATTAGCATCTGGCAGATCACAGAGATGACAAGTATCACCCCAAATTCCAGAAAAGGACATACAGAAACACCTAAATGGGATGTGAGATTCACAGATTTCTGGTTCATTTGAGTGACGTGATGCAATAGGTTGCATATCTGGACACAGAAAAGGAACGTTAGTTCAGTATAAGTTAAAGAACTTTGGAGCCATAGTACGTATTATTAACATTCACGGAGTCGGATTTACAAGCAACAAACTCCAATTATATAGTGGGTCCTTCTAACATGATTTGCATCGAACAAAACGATACTTGTGGGGTACATAAAGTTCTTATCAGTTGGATAACGACGCCGAATCATTATGATAAGCAAGGAAGAAAGTCCTAAATCTTAGTATCACCTTCAATGGCCTGCAAAGAGTCATGGAAGAACATCCGGTACGCCTTCCTTGAGTTGGAACGCAGCAACATTAAGAGAGAGCCAACAGTTTCAAGTAGTAATCCATGCGCAGGACTGCAAATGATATACCAAAGAAAGCATTAGAGGAAAACTCTTGAGGAGTGACACCCAGTTCAGGAGGAGATATGACCTAGATAAGGAACTAGGCACACCCAATTTCCAAGCGAAACAACTTACACAAAGTCTGGTTCAGCAAAGAAGGGGATAATACGAGCAATCACAGGGAGAATAGCCGCTGGGCTTCCGTGATAGAAAACTCCTGGAATGTTCCTTGCTGTATGACCAACAAGCTTCAGAACAGCTGTAACTTTCCTCCCGTTACCTGTCCACGCACAAGGAACTATGAAATTGCGTTTCTAAAAAAAAGTAGCTAATTCGAGAGAAATTGGAACTCAATCGATAAACTGGAGTCCAAAATCAGTAGTGAAACAAACAGATGTAGGAGGAGCCACATGAAACCACCGTAAACATCCTAGGTTAACCCTAAACGAATTCCAGCAAAATCCAATCCAAGCTAAGAAATTATGCAAGGGAACAGAAACAAAAGAGAGAGAGAGAGAGAGACAGTAATTACCGAGAGAAGGAACAAGGTAGGTATTCAAAAGATTGGGCATGACTACCCGAAATCGAATCACTAGAGCATCATCTTCTTCTCCGGAAGAGTTGTTGTTAGCCGGAGTGGACGAGGATGCGGCGACCCGTTCACGGAGTTCGTGAGCCAAGCTGGAGAGATTATTGTCGTTGGCCATTTCAGATTCGCTGGAGCTACGCTCGCTCCCGTCTCCGCCTTTCCCCCTTCCCTCCCAATTTTTAAAAGGAAAAAAAAAAAAAAAAGTGTGCAAGTAAATTAGTCTCTTTTCACTCTTGAACTAGCATTTAATCAGCGGGACAATATTTTTAATTTAAAAATTTTAAATTTATATTGTATTATTTATTATTTTATTATTGTTTTATTGATTTAAAAAATATAAAATTTTACAGGTATTTAATAATTTTAATTTAAAATATTATTGTGGTGTTTTCAAGATTTTAATATGTGTAGTATATGTATAGTCTAGTAATACATTTATCTCCTGGTACAAATTTAAAAATGTTTAAAAAAACAATTCCACTTAACTCCCTATATAAGATTAATGTCAACCCGTCTCACCAAAATCAAAATAAATTTTTGCGTAAAAAAAATAATCAAAATAAGTTTTTTTATCAAGTTTAATTATGTTAATTGTTTTACCAAATTAGCATACTTATATAGTTTATAATTTTTTCATGTGGATATATATAGTTTATAATAATTAATAGAATTTTAATTTTTTTGGTAATTCTTCAAAAAATAAAAAAATAAACCAAATTATATGGGGGTTTTCAACATATTTAATGTGACATTTTATAATTGGATTTTCGGTTTAGGAAATTTATTAATGTTAATATAATTATGGATATTGTAAACTTTTGTTAAAGAAAATCTGTTATATATCATTTAAATTTGAGAGATTTTAGCATCCATAAAAATAGTTTTGGAGATTTAATGGGTTAAAACTTTAATGAGTAGAGTTGTTTTTGGAAAAATCGGAATGTATAGATGTTGTTAAAATTTTATGGCAATAAATGTAACAAATGTTGGTCAATTTAAGAATGTAGTATTTGAGTTTATCTGCAATGTTATTTATGAATTGTTTTAGGGGTTAATGTTATAAAAAAAAATTAAATAATTAAAACTTAAAATAGCATAAACAAAAATATACTTTCAAAAATGTTAATATAGAAATGTTAATATAGACGTTCAAATAATCACATACAACCACCTCCGTGTGTCCATAAAATTTACTAGAAAATAAAATAAAATAATACATCAGATGATTGGGTTATTGTTCTAAAGAGATGGATGCTTCGGCCTCCTCCGCATTCCTTGCAGTTTCCTACCCTTCTACTTGTGGGTCCAAATTCGTAACATTCCCATAAACTATATATTATACGAAAGAGGCAATCATTCTACTAGAGGAGCTAGTAGGACAGGTCACTGAGGTTGTCTTCGACCTTGACCAACACCATTAGTCGGGGGGGTTTTGTTCGGGTTAAAAATCAGATTTGATGTGTCCAAGCCCCTCCGGAAATCGAAAGTCATCAACCTCCCTTTATGGTCAGTCCACTATAGTCCGCTGGTACCATTATGAAAAAGTGCACAAGAGATGTTACCATTGCCAGAGGCTTACTCACGAGATGGAAGCTTGTCCTTTCCTACTTAAGATCAACTAAGATCTAGCTACATAAACGTGTTTTGGTAAGGCAAGAGAAAAAAAACCTCCACCTTTGGTTGGACTACTACGGGAGAGGATCAAGTGGGGGTATTCCGTATTCATAAGAAGCCATTGAATGATATGTGAAGGTTTCTACCTTTTGCCAGTTCCAGCATACAGATACAGATGCTAAATCTCTCATAGAGTTAATATAATTTGAGGCCGGGAACTGAATCAGACTTAATGTTATAGAGTACCAATTTGCATGGTTTTTTTTGAATATATTAGTGATGTGCTTTTAGATTGGTGAGCACAAATATTGTAAAAATCTTAGAGGGCAAAGTCGGCTCAATTAAAATTGCAATTCGCAAGGGTTTTTTTTTTTTTGTATTATTATTACTGATCATCTGCTTGATCAATTCCTTCACATGTAGTCAACGACAAAAACAAGGTAATAGCTGGTAAGGTACGTACCCTACTTTCACGAGTACTTGTACATTTTTTTCATAAAGTGTTACACATCTCATTTAATTTTTTCAACAAAAGCGGATGAATTTTTACGTTCAAAATCAGTTTCGTTTCATACGTGATAGTAATACAAATATGAATTTTATGAGGCGTGTCCAAATTGTTGGTGAGGATAACCAAAAAAGGTCCTAAACCTACTTCCTTTTTCTGTCTATCTCCGTTTTCATGTAACCAACTTTGTTGTCTTCTCTTCTTCATTTAACTCAAATGTAGATGATGATGAGATAAGAAAATTAGAACTTGCAACTTTATGTTCAGAGAAAAACGATGGCTAATGCAAAGGAAACAACTTTTTACATAACAATCTCTGTGGTTGCTTTTGTCATTGGTAAAATCGTAATCGCTCTTCTCTACAAGAGATGGAAAAGAAAAAGCACAGTTTATGAAAACGGATTCCCAGGTAAGCAATAATCAAAGCTTTTTTTTTGTTTTAGCTATGTGAAATTTTCACATCATGTCGTCTCGTTTTATGTTTTGATTCATGTTCTTATGATCTTGCAGTCAAAGGAGGAGGAAAAATGGTGATGTTCAAATCTCCATTACTTAACTCTGTTTCCTCCGACATGTTTATGAAGAAGACACATAAGCTAAGCAACAAAGACATTCTCGGTTCTGGAGGGTTCGGAACTGTTTACAGAGTAGTCATTGATGATTCAACTACTTTTGCTGTCAAGAGACTAAACAGAGGAACCTCTGAGAGAGACAGAGGGTTTCATAGAGAGTTAGAAGCAATGGCTGATATTAAACACAGGAACATTGTAACTCTCCATGGCTACTTCACTTCTCCACATTATAATCTTCTCATCTATGAGCTCATGCCTAATGGAAGCTTGGATTCTTTTCTACACGGTACCCCAAAAAAAAATTAACAGAGCATTCATTTAGCACAAAAACGTGTTTTTTATCTAGTTTCTCCAACCGCAAGCTTTTTTTTATTCGCAGGAAAAAAATCAGGAGATAGAAAAGTTTTGGATTGGGAATCGAGATACAAAATCGCGGTTGGAGCGGCTAGAGGGGTGTCTTACCTTCATCATGATTGCATCCCTCACATAATCCATAGAGACATCAAATCTAGTAACATACTTCTTGATCAGAACATGGAAGCTAGGGTTTCTGATTTTGGTTTAGCCACTTTGATGGAGCCGGACAAGACTCATGTTTCGACGTTTGTAGCTGGAACATTTGGATACTTAGCTCCTGGTTTGTACAACGAACACGTAGTTCGCTTTAGATACATATTCAAAATTCACATTCCACTACAATAGAGAAGGTAGATTGATTTTTGATTTTGTTTAATGTGTGTTTTAAAAAAAACAGAGTATTTCGATACGGGTAAAGCGACAATGAAAGGAGATGTTTACAGTTTCGGGGTTGTTCTTTTGGAGCTTCTAACTGGAAGAAGACCAACAGATGATGAGTTTTTTGAAGAAGGAACAAAGCTTGTTACTTGGGTATCAGTTTATCTATCTCTTTTCCTTGTTCAAGTTATTATTACTCTGCTTTGGTTTTAAAACGTCGTCTGTAATTGTTTACTATTCAGGTAAAAGGAGTGGTAAGAGACCAAAGAGAAGAAGTGGTGATAGATAACCGGCTAAGAGGATCACCGGTTCAAGAGTTGAACGATGTGTTTGGTATAGCGATGATGTGTCTTGAACCGGAACCGATCGTTAGACCGACTATGGCAGAGGTTGTCAAATTGCTCGAATACATCAA
>NC_025700.1:21902083-21923446 GCF_000633955.1 Camelina sativa | reverse complement strand
AAAAAAACAGAGTATTTCGATACGGGTAAAGCGACAATGAAAGGAGATGTTTACAGTTTCGGGGTTGTTCTTTTGGAGCTTCTAACTGGAAGAAGACCAACAGATGATGAGTTTTTTGAAGAAGGAACAAAGCTTGTTACTTGGGTATCAGTTTATCTATCTCTTGTCCTTGTTCAAGTTATTATTACTCTGCTTTGGTTTTAAAACGTCGTCTGTAATTGTTTACTATTCAGGTAAAAGGAGTGGTAAGAGACCAAAGAGAAGAAGTGGTGATAGATAACCGGCTAAGAGGATCACCGGTACAAGAGTTGAACGATGTGTTTGGTATAGCGATGATGTGTCTTGAACCGGAACCGATCGTTAGACCGACTATGGCAGAGGTTGTCAAATTGCTCGAATACATCAAACTTTCCAAGCGTTCTTCCTTTTGATGTCTCTTGTGTCAATATTGCTTGCTCGCATCAAAGCACGTGAGTAATGTTCTGTAAGAAAACTTAATTAGTTAATTTCTTGAAATAATCAAATAATTCTTTTAACAAAAAAAAAAATAATCAAATAATTCAGTTCCAATATAGAGTTTGGCCGAAGAAAAAAGACTTCGAGATTCGCTTCTTTGATAACTGAACTGGAAAGCTAAAACTGTAGTTTAATATAGTGGAGTAAAAAAGTTTATTTCTCATCTTTTTTTTTGTTCATGGAATAAAGGATTATACACAAAAAGGCTTAATATCAACTATTCTTTTCATAAGATTCTCGTACAAAGTGGGCATTGGATCTAAACAATTGCCCTAATTTACAGCTCAGGTCACGTTTTGATGTCTCGTTATTTGACGGTGAGATCCCAAATGTTCTCACTACACTAAACCTTATGAAACAATTAGCTACTCTTTTTTAAATTTTTCTGTTTTGACTTAGCAAAACGAAAAAATAATACAAAAGTGGAATACAATACAAACCCTAAATGACGTCAGATTTTTTTTTTGAAACGTTTTCATTATATAATAATACAAAAAGTGAATATCATGGTGAAATACGCTTTTAGAATCCTAAACCGGCGGAAATGAATGATATTTTTCATAAGCTTTAAGCATGCGGAAAACACAACGTAAAACACTAAATCCAAAAGAGAAGTTCCAAATAACGACTGACATCAGGTTATTAAGATGGAATTTCAAACCAAAGTGTACGTTTATAAAACGACACTTTGGCTAAAACACTTACTTTTCATTTAAGCAAGTTCCTGGATTATTCACCTAAAGCCTGAAAACATTAATTAATTTGTATTACATGTCAAAAACAAGAGTTAGTTTTTTTTTTGAATAGTTTATTCTTATAAAAAGAAAAGAAAAAAAGTAATCACTGATTCCCTTGCTCATCTTTTATATATATCACCAAAGATTGTACAAGAGTTCTAAGTACTCAAACAAAATTCCAACAATGGCTAAAGCATGGATGTGCATTTCTTTCCTCATCTTCCTCTACCTCTCCTCAGGTAATCAAATTACAATTCACTAAAACCATATCCTAGTTTAATTACTTATAGAAATTTACATGAAATGCCACACAAAGTTTTAACTTAAACCTTAGATTCATCATGTTGAAGTATAATAATTTTACTTAACAGTATCATTTTGATGTTTTTTTCTTTCTCACAGAAAGAAACTTCACCAAAGTCAACGCAGAGGTAAAATGCGTAGACCAACTATCAAATTAATGCAAATCTGATTTATTTTTACTTAGTGAGTTTAATTTGTTCTAAGTTGTTGTTATAGATGAAGACTTGGTGTGTGGCTAAACCTTCTTCAGATCAAGCAACACTTCTTGATAACATAAACTTCGCGTGCTCTCATGTCGACTGTCGCGTTCTCTCGAGTGGATGTCCATGTTACTCCCCTGGTAACCTCATCAACCATGCTTCAATCGCCATGAATCTTTATTACCAAGCTAATGGAAGAAACTACTGGAACTGCAATTTCAAGAACTCTGGACTCATTGTCATAACTAATCCTAGTAAGTTTACTCTTTCTCTTCCTCTTCTTATATATAAAACAGTTTTATTTATTAAAAAAAAAGTCAGATTAAAGTTTCATTTTTTATATATGTAGGCTATGGAAACTGCTACTATCAATACACATGAGGGGGAAGAAAAAAAAACCATTTGTTAGAAGAAAACAGAGGAGGAGCATGTTTATGGGTGTTTAATTCAAGTTTACAGAATTTGACTAATCATATGTTAAATCGAATGTTTAAATCCTGAATCATTGCTTCTGTTACAATCAAATTTGATATCATAAAAAAACAAAAACAAAGTATCCATTACTTATCAAAATTTGATCTCAATTCAGTATGCAATATTATAAACCAAACCTAATTACATAAGTAAACATATAGTTTACAGTAAGCTTCAATAATTGAATCCTTCACCACACTTACAGCAAACAATTGGAAATATACCCAAGAAAAGTAACGTACAATATTCTTTTTTTTTTTGTTTTGGTTCTTTGGCGTCAGAAAGTAACGCATTGTAAAGAAGAAGAAAAATAATCAAAAACCATTGGATGAGTGACACGTGGTGAGATCACAGCCTCAGATTAGATAAGCGGAGACTAATTTAATCGTTTCCCTCTTCTCTCCCTTTCCCTTTGGTATTGAGCGAAAACAGAACAACAACAACACACTCGTCACTTTCGTCCTCGGAGTGATCGATGATCTCAATCTCATGTGGGCTTGTCTCGTCCACCCAAGCAAATATTATAGAATAAAAAATAAACTCCATCGGCTACAACTAAATCAACCACTTGATTTTGTATACCTTTTTTTTTATTATTATTTGTTGTAATTTTTTCATACACCCAATCTCCCGTGTTGGAGAAAAAAAGGAGTTAGCTTTTTTCTTTAATTTGCTTTTAAAGGTTGAATCTTTTTACAGACCCTTCTCTAGTTTCATAACCTCCCCTTATTAGTTAGTTCTCAAGCTTACTGAGTTTTTTTTTTTTGTGAGAATGATGACGTCATCTCGAAACATAGATTTAGGTACGATGATGATGGCATGTGGTTGCGGCCGTCGTCAGTTTCTTCCGTTTGGCAAGACTGTTTGTAAGTTTGGTAACAGCAGCTACTATGGCGGTGTGAATCTTGTTGGGAGTTGCAAAGCCGTGCCGACAAAACCAAAGGAGATCTCTTTGCTCAATGGTATATGATTCTCTCTTGTCTTAAAAACTTTTTTGGTTCCATGTGATTGGTTGCTTTGGGTTGGATTTAGTTTGAGTTGTGTTCTTGTCCCTTATTCTGGTCTCAATTACAAATCTTGAATTGGGTTTATTGCTATGAATTGATTGTCTCGTAGGAGTGTTCTGTACATAAATATAGTTTTATTTTTGTTAAGAATCTGTGGAGTTTATGCCTCATGAGATCCTGTAGGTATTGGTCAAGCTCAAACAGTGACTTTTGATTTGAAGCCAGAACCAAAACAGCCAATTTCATTGACAAATCTGTTTGAGGTAGTAGCTGATGATCTGCAGACTTTGAATGACAATCTTTTATCGGTTAGTATCCATCACAAGAAACTCTTTTTTTTTTGGCATTGTCTTCTTCTATTGCACTAGGGGATATAAACAGTATCGTTCTTTATTAGATTGTTGGTGCAGAAAACCCGGTTTTGATATCTGCGGCTGAGCAGATATTTGGAGCTGGTGGTAAAAGAATGAGACCAGGTTTAGTATTCCTTGTCTCACGTGCCACAGCAGAGTTGGCTGGCCTCAAGTAAGTAATCTCTAGAGTTTTTTCTTGTATTCATTTGATTCATCCCATCCTTTGCATGAAATGATCATATTCAGATTGTGTCTTTGATGCAGGGAACTTACAACTGAACACCGGCGTTTGGGTGAGATCATTGAGATGATTCACACGGCAAGCTTGATACACGACGATGTGTTAGATGAGAGTGATATGCGTAGAGGTGAGTTTCATTCTTGGTTTATGATGATTCTATCTCTTAACTCTTGAAAATGTTTAGTTTGGTTTAAACTCTGTGTGTAATTGCAGGAAAGGAAACAGTTCACGAGCTTTTCGGTACAAGAGTAGCAGTGTTAGCTGGTGATTTCATGTTTGCTCAAGCGTCATGGTACTTAGCAAATCTTGAGAATCTTGAAGTTATTAAGCTCATCAGTCAGGTACTTAATTACTCTTTTATGAAGTTATGCTCTGAATCACATCTCACTGAATAATGCCATGCCCCAAACTTATGTTATGTTTTCAGGTGATCNATATCTGCGGCTGAGCAGATTTTTGGAGCTGGTGGTAAAAGAATGAGACCGGGTTTGGTATTCCTTGTCTCACGTGCCACAGCAGAGTTGGCTGGCCTCAAGTAAGTAATCTCTAGACTTTTTTCTTGTATTCATTTGATTCAATTGGGTATATATCCCATCCTTTGCATGAAATGATCATATTCAGATTGTGTCTTTGATGCAGGGAACTTACAACTGAACACCGGCGTTTGGGTGAGATCATTGAGATGATTCACACGGCAAGCTTGATACACGACGATGTGTTAGATGAGAGTGATATGCGTAGAGGTGAGTTTCATTCTTGGTTTATGATGATTCTATCTCTTAACTCTTGAAAATGTTTAGTTTGGTTTAAACTCTGTGTGTAATTGCAGGAAAGGAAACAGTTCACGAGCTTTTCGGTACAAGAGTAGCAGTGTTAGCTGGTGATTTCATGTTTGCTCAAGCGTCATGGTACTTAGCAAATCTTGAGAATCTTGAAGTTATTAAGCTCATCAGTCAGGTACTTAATTACTCTTTTATGAAGTTATGCTCTGAATCACATCTCACTGAATAATGCCATGCCCCAAACTTATGTTATGTTTTCAGGTGATCAAAGACTTTGCAAGCGGAGAGATAAAACAGGCGTCGAGTTTATTTGACTGTGACACTAAGCTCGACGACTACTTACTCAAGAGTTTTTACAAGACAGCATCTTTAGTGGCTGCAAGTACCAAAGGAGCTGCCATCTTCAGCAGAGTCGAGAACAATGTGACAGAGCAAATGTATGAGTTTGGGAAGAATCTCGGCCTCTCTTTCCAGGTAGTTGATGACATATTGGACTTCACTCAGTCTACAGAGCAGCTTGGGAAGCCAGCAGGGAGTGATTTGGCTAAAGGTAACTTAACCGCTCCTGTGATTTTTGCTCTGGAGAAGGAGCCAAGGCTGAGAGAGATCATTGAGTCTGAGTTTTGTGAGGTGGGTTCACTGGAAGAAGCAATTGGATTGGTGAGTGAAGGCGGGGGAATCAGGAGAGCACAAGAGTTGGCTAGGGAGAAAGCTGATGACGCGATAAAGAGTCTGCAGTGCCTGCCTCCAAGTGACTTCAGGTCAGCTCTAGAACAAATGGTGATGTATAATCTCGAAAGAATTGATTAGCTTTTCCAAAAGAAGTTAGAAAGATTGAGAGACATGCTTATTATAGACTTATAGTACAGTAAAGCACACACAAAAGATGATTTGGTTGGCTGCCATATACAGAGATTGTAACGTGGTGAAATCCTAAAATCTTGTTTCAAAAGCAATAACACATGATTTCGATTGGACTTTTTTTAAAATCAGATAAACCTCAACCTTATTTTGGAAAGATGTTTTGACTGACAAGCTGCACTTAGCAGAAAATGATGAGTGTTAGGTCATCATTACATTACAGAAGCTGTTTCATAGAATAAGCTTTGGATGTGAAGTCTTCATCAGAGGAGCAGGCGCAGGGCGTTTGTGTAGTATGCGAGTGCCCAAAGAGTGAAAATATTTCTATAGGTTGCAAAATTGACCATCACATTCATCTTGAACACTCCCATTATTTCCTGCATTTTTTTGTGGCATATACAGTTATCAAGGAATCAGATTGAAGTGTAACTTGGTAAAAAGAAATATGACAATTACCTCTTGCGGGAAATCGCCATTATCCATCTGGGAGTTGATCAACAGTTTAGCTGCGCGATGAATAGGCAAAGGGTCTCTCTCCATCTGATTACACATAATCAAAACCATCAGTGCTTGTCCTGTATTCACCACATTGCTCCTGTTTCCCTCTAGAGGCGTATATTTCTTGTTGGGGCAAGCCAGATAACTCTCACCCCAACCGCCTTCAACGTTTTGTGTCTTTAAAAGGAACTGAACCGCTCTACGAATTGGCTCACAGTTCTGGTAAGTCTTGCCTGCAGCCACTAGACCTCTTACAGCGAAAAAGGTTCCATACATGAAACAGACACCCCAGTTTCCATACCAAGAACCATCCGGCATTTGAAATCTTTCTATGTATTTGACACCATTCTTGATAGACCTTTCAATCTCTTCCCTTCTGTGCTCCGGATACTCTTTAATGAACCGAGCCAGTACCACTATCGCTGACCCCGTACATTCTACATACCTAAACAAAGCTCCATGTATTCCATAGTATAAATTAAATTAATTTTTTACAGTAGCAAAAGAAAACAAAACAAAAAGATTTTGATTGATGTGGTAAAGATATAATAGTACTCATGCTCGAGCATTGCGTCTTCCATAAACTCCACCGGACTAAGCCACTGCATTTTATTTTGAGGCATTACTATAAGAGACACTAAATATACGAAATAGTAAGATGACTTAGATAAGTAAGTACCTCTAGCCAAGATCGTCCACGAGCTGCCTCCCATACTGCTACGCCTCCATTTTCGCTCTGTTTAAGTATTATTTAACAAATCAATATCATTAGTCACTAGCCGTTGTGGAGTTTTCGTTATAATACGTACCTGATAATAAAGAAGCAAATTAACGGCATCATAGATCCTCTCTACATCCATTTTCTCGCCAATTAACTCCGATGGCATGCTTCCAAAGATAAGGCAACACTGGCCGGCCAAGTGTCATCAACCTCAAAAGTTAAATGATCGTAAAACAAGGTTACTCAATAAAGAAGTAGTAACTATTAATGGAGTCGAACCTCTAAACTCTCAGAAGTACAATCCGAAGTAGGCCAACCTTGGTCTTGGTCCGAAAATGTCCATCCTCCTTTCCCAATATCTTTCAACATTTTCTTATGGTCACCAGGAGGATCTCTTGTAAGCTGAGATTTTTGCAAGTAACTGTACCCTTTAATCAGCGTTGATTTAATATCATCATCATCGTCATCAACATCATGAGAAGCTAAGATGGCTTGAAGTGAGAGTGCTGTATCCCACAATTGGCTACCAAAAGACTGCACCACCAAAATAACATTCTCTGAAGTCTAAATTAAACTCAACAATTTTTCGTGAGTCAGAGTTCTTAAAAACAGAGTAAATATATGAAAAATAACACTAACTTGGATTTTGAGACCATCCTCCCCAAGCCATATGTAATCGGGGATTCGAGCAAGATGTTTCTTAAAATAATCACCATCTGGGTCTTCTACCCAACAAGCAAGCATATGAAGCGGCTATCAAACAAAAATGGAAATCATTAATATAATAATACTTTATATTATTATGATTAGTACTAATAATCAATACGTAGGTGGGTATATTGATGAGGAAAATATAAATAACCTTTGGGACGCATCCACCAGTAATGTATCGACTGGCTTCATTTTGATAATGAAGGAGTTCCATTGTCTTTCGAAGAGCTTTTTCCCTGATGAGCTTGTTGAAAGGCCATCGACTCACGATGTTCTCTGACAATATATGAACACCTTTCCAAAACAACTCTTGTAAAAATGATTGTGGATAGTAGAGATCTTCCTGCATCATGCCATTTTTATTCGTATTATCATCATTATGTGAAGTCATTAATAGATCTCATATATATGTAAACTTTTTTTTACCTTTGCGCACAGATTGCGAGCTTGACTCCATAAGATTTTTTCATAAGATTGAGGATAAAGCTCTTCCCGAAGCTGTAATATGAGAGGTGTTGGTGTAGCTACAAACTTCTTACCATACAAGTATGATATGGCCATGAAAATCTCCCGGAAATAAATCCACAAAATACCTGTTTACAGTACATATATATACATATAGAGACATGCCTTGGACCGATCAATTTCGATTATGATATATAAGTAAGAACTCAAATACTCTAGCAAGCAAATGTAAAACATAACCATATAACAATTTATATATATCGTATTCGTAGAATGTGGGAGACGAACCTCCGTTGAAAGGCAAAAAAGAAGGGAGCATCCACAGCTCAGGCGGTATGGGTTTGCAACCGGACCAATCATACACTCCGAGGATCTGTGTGAAGAAAAGCACAATACAAATTACACTGTAGGTGATAAAACTGCAAGCAGTCCCTCTCTAGTACTCAAAAATAATGGAGGCAATATGTATGCATAAATACCGATAGCCAAGCTTTTCCGATCAAGGGCGTATACGTAGCACCACCTTGATCAAGGATCCACTTACGAGCCCTTGCACAACCACTACTTCCTTGGATATCATCAAGATCTGCCTCTTCTCCCAAAATCCGTAGGCATATGTAATTGATGACCGTGCAGAACATAGCACTTTGGCCTTCTACGTGTATTCCCCACCCACCATCTTCATTCTACGTACAAACCAATAATTATCATAGTTAACGTCAGAGAACTAGCGATGATCATATAGTTAAGACCAGAGAGCTAGGGGGCTGCCTTATCAATAAAAAAAATTATTAATCTATTTCTACACAGGAAATTTGTTACATAATTAAGATACGCTACCTGATGGTTATACATGTAGCGCAATAGTTCCTTGCAATGTTCCAAACTCAAGATTTTCTCCAGATGTCCAGTAACGTACAAGCATATGACCTAAAATATTTTATAATTACATTTTACACGTATATGTATGTATATTTGATGAATAGAAAACAAAAGAATAATTAATATAGTAGCTAGAGAGAGTGAAGGATAGCTCACAAAGGGAGCTTCGAAGAACAAGCAGCCAGAGTTTTCAGCAGGCCAATGTCCATCCTCAGCTTGCAACGCCGTGAAATAGAGTAGCCCTCTTCTCAGTGCCGTCTTCGCGTCTTTGTACGTTATATTTTCCGCATCTTTTATCTCCACTCTCGGAATCTTCTGCTCGAACTTCTTTTCCCTTAGAAACTATTATAATAATCCATACCAAAAATAGTAAGTTTTGAAAATGTACTATTTTGCAAACACACACCAAAAAAAAGAAAAACGAACTTAATATCTCTCTACTTCAGTATGTCATCAAAAAAAGTAAGAATTCCACCAAATTAGAGTTTTTTTTTTCTTTTTTTTTTCCTTCAGAAACGAGTTTTACATGCCACTGCAACTAACATAGCAGACTCCAAAGAGATTAAGGTTCGAATGTTCTAGTTATCACCATATATAGTTTTAAAACCTCCACCTGCATTCGCCAAAGGAGATCACCACTGATCTTGAAACGTGACCGGTTTATTAAGAAATTATGGCGAGCTTCATTGACCTCAGCGAGTTCCTCTGGACAGCATGCATCGGCATCAAACTCCCAAGTCTGCCTTCCGGTGTAGTTGTTGGTGCTGAACAAGTGAGTCTCATCTCCGTCCCTAGCTCCGATCCTCAGCCTCCACATTTTGTTCAAACCTTGTTAGCAAGTCCTCAAGAACATGATCTTTTGATCATATTATATAGCAGTAGTACTGGACCAAGTCTGAATAATGCTATATTTAAATTTTCATATGATGCGATCTTTTTAATTGTTTCGTTCTTTTCTGTTTCACATTGCGGTAATTTACTTTTAAGTTTGCTTAATTAAGAAATCGATCATGGGAGTAATTCGAAAAATGACTTTAAAAGCTGTAAATGTTTTTTTAAAGCAAAATATCGTCATTATGTGATATAGGGTGCAAATGGATGACATAAATTAATGGGTTGAATAGGTTGAATGATCATTTATCCAATTTTTTACCATTTGAGATGAATAACTTGGAAAACTTATTCAACTCATTCAACCAAAAAAGCTAGAGAAATGAACAAATTATAAAGGAAATTTGTTCAACTCTTTCATCTCATATTTAGTTGATGAATGAGTTGAATGCTATTCAACCAATTTTATTCAACTCATTCAACCAAAAAAGCTAGAGAAATGAACAAATTATAAAGGAAATTTGTTCAACTCTTTCATCTCATATTTAGTTGATGAATGAGTTGAATGCTATTCAACCAATTTTATTCAACTCATTCATCTTTACCCAACCATTTTCATAGTCATTATTTTAACTGGGGCACATATTGACCATGATTAATTATTAAAGTTACAATTCTAAGTTAACGTTAATTACAATTATATACTGTATTAAATATATTGTACTAAATAGTAGCTTTTAAATTTATAAACTACAATATTACACAGTTATATGTTTTTTTAATACACAGATAACACATATATATATATATAATAGCACATAAAGTTAAAGTCAAAATATTTATAAAAACTAAAACTTATATTTAATTTACTATAC
Organism: Camelina sativa; assembly: GCF_000633955.1. Classification (NCBI taxonomy): domain Eukaryota; kingdom Viridiplantae; phylum Streptophyta; class Magnoliopsida; order Brassicales; family Brassicaceae; genus Camelina; species Camelina sativa. Next base: position 21,912,989 of record NC_025700.1, on the reverse strand, counting down.
TTTAGACTAAATAGTTTTATCTATTTATGAAGATTTAAAATATGTCATAAGTAAATCAGAAAGGGAGAGCCAGGATGGAAAAAGCAAAATTTCATTATTTGATATATATTTTTTAAGTAAAATAATGCAACTAATCTTTACAAAACATGTAGGAAGATGGAGAAAATAAATGTGGCAAACAAAAAAACAATTTAAAAAAAAAAGAGTAATAAAAAGCAAGTGGGTATCACTCCACTCAACAATTTGAGGGGGGTTAATTACCAAATATATACATTAACAAAGATTCAATAGAGTGATTTTATAAATTACTCTTTTTGTCATGCTAATAGATTGATGTTTCAACACTATCACACATATTAAGAAAAGTTTAATTTTTATTTATAAATTAATTTACAATTATTTTTTGGTAGATAAAGAAACCATAAACTAATTGATAAATGATATGTGTCAAAAAGCATAATATAATATGATTGTTTTAGCTTTTTAATCTACAAAATTAATCTAAGATGGACAAAAATAATTTTTATAACATCAATCTATTAAGAATAGAGGGAGTAGTACAGAGCATGAAATTTCTTAAGTATTTACGATTCCTTTATTATTAAAATATAGAAAACAAAAATTAAGAGAGGGAAATGAGAAACTCATAGTGGAGTCATTCATTTGGAAAACTTATAATCAAATGACTTAGTGGCGTAATATTTTATTAGAGATAAAGTATTACTATGAACGACTCCACTATGAGTTTAACATGTAGTAGTAATATTTTATTAGAGATAAAGTTGGTGACAAAATTCTGATTTCTAAATTATTAATAACACTATATTTTAGCTTATAAGCACTATTTTATATATATATTCTTATCACTATTTTTATATATACATCTATTTTAGTAATTCTTAGAGCAAGTTCATCCCACATTGGATGATGTCTGTCTTTTTAATAAAAAAAAAGGAAAAAGTGAGGAGAGAGAGATTTCGTGTATAAGAGTAGAGGTATTGAGACACTAGTATGACTCTCTTGCTGATCTGTCATCATATGATTGACCAGTTAAATTAGATAATAATATTATATTAAAATATTAATAAAATTAATATAAGATCTCAAATTTGATGGGTTGACGGATAGAAATGCCCTTATAAATTTTTGGTGCTAGATCACTCTAAAATTATATTGTTCGGTCCAATATAATTATTCGTATGAGTTTTGGTAACAATATAGCATTCACAACTCATCAAATATCTGGCAAAAAAAACTCCTCGAATAATCTAATACCACGAGATATCTCGTGCTTAAACCATTGTTCAACATTAAAAAAATAATTTCTACTATAATAATAAAAATTATTCTAATTTGAAATACGAAATCTTCGAAATTTAGTAAAATCTTAGTTTTTGAAATTCTGATTGGTTTATATTTTTAAAAATATATATTTAGTAATTTTCGTTCACAATTTATTAGCGAGGGAAAATATTTTTTTTTATTTTTCTAGATTTTTTAATATTTGATCTGTGTTTTTTATTTTTTTAATTAATTATCTTTATTTAATTAATTAACTAAGCTTAATTAAGTTTTTCTAATAGCAATTGAATGTAATTTTTTACACATTCATATATGTATTTCCCAATTAATATAGTAGGATTAAAACCTCGTTCCTAACCAAAACTCATATGAATACTATATTGTTACATATTTTGTTTTATTCTTTCATAAATCACAATTACAAAACAAAAACAAAATCATCAAACTGGTGATACTTACATTATAAACAAATTCATATTCATATATACGATTAATGTTTTTACAAATTTTAACCATGTCCGAGACGAATGGGTCTGCAGCTAATATATAATTAAAAGCCTAATATGTCTGTTTTTTTTAAAGCCTATTGTGTTAGTGCTAACTGCTTGAAATAAGTAGAATAATGTTTGGATCACGTTAAAATCAGCTAAACAACAAATGGTTAGCTGACTGTCATGCAGTATTAGAGAGCAGTTAAACATTAAACAACAAATGGTTAGTTGAGTCATATTAATAAATGGGAAAACGTCACATTTCCTCATCAAAACTATCGCATCATACTAAATAGAACTTTGACCTCGTCTTAAATATATCATATGTCTCTCATCCTATATCTCTCCAAATCCAAAATTTTATTTCTAAATGTCCCTATATCCACAATTCTCATCAATTTCTCCATAAATATAGGTTTAATTGGTTTATTATTGGTTTATTGGTTGTCTAACCAACTAACAAAAGTTGTAAACCGATTTCAACCTGATTTCGTTCGACCCGTTTATATAATTAAATCACCAATTCTTTTTTTTTTTTAATCTCTTTTCCTAACCTCGACGAACACTATATCATACTTACATTAACGTTTAACCAGATCATCTACATCAAATAATCCAGAGAGAAAAAGAATTTGACAAATCCATTTAAACAAATATGACCAGATCTCAAAAATTTTAAAGCTCGATACAAACAAAGATAAATCAACTGTGAACTTCTAAAAACCCGAAAAAAAAAAACAGCTTCTGCTTTTGAATGCTAATGAAGGCTGCTCGGATGAATGGTCCATCCAACCCAGAAAATCCACTGCATCCAAGAAAAATCAAATAAACAATTCAACCAAATTGACATAAAAGATCAATCATAATTGTTGTATATAATGGAGATTCACGTGGTCCCGTTTTAATAGAAAAATTGGCTGGGTTTATGTATCCACCTGAAACATATTGTCCCACTGCAAGAAACGGTGTTCATAATTTTAGAAAATGATGATTTTATGGTTCTTAGATTTGAGAATTTCTGATCGGGTTATAAAAATTCTTAGACCGAATCGGATTTATAAGGTCAATTGGGTTTTAAACTATGTTTTATATCTGGTTTAACTGGTTTTTTAGTGATTTAATTTGTAAATCGATTAAACCAAAAAATATGGAGAAGTAAATGAGAACTTTAGATTTGGAGAGATATAGGTATAGGTTGAGAGATATAGGTACTCTTGACCGGCCAAATTTCTGTAGTTTTAAAATTAAATGTTTCAAAATATAGTTTCGAGTGGCGGTGATACAGATTATTCCCACATGTGTGGTTGACGACAAAATTAAACAGAGAAATATTTATATTATTAGTCCACTCCCACGGCGTGATACAGATTATTCCCATATGTGTAGTTGACGACAAAGCAAAGAAATACATTAGTCCCAACCATACTTTTTTTTTTTTGTTTAAATTGTCCACTCACCATATAATAACTAACTAACTGTGAATGGATTAATTTTTAATTGTCCACTCTATAAATTATCTTCTTTTTAAAAAAATTGTCTACTCAAATATAGATAGTTCCCAATTTCCCATATTCGGGAAATCTAGTCCACCGTTGCCACTAAATGGAAATATCTGGCTGCTTCGGAATTTCAAAATATATATTTTTTAATTTTAAACAATGTTTTGAACCCCTGCTGGCCTCGAAAGAACCAGAGTCTTTTACTACCTGAATCATCATTTCATTGGCTTCATTCGGCTTACGTTTAATTTGAAATTAAAGAATTGAATATAACAGTAATTTCTTCAATAGGGTGAGAATGTGCCTTCCATATAAATAATTCCGGAGGGGGTACATCTACATGACAGCTAAAGTACTGTATGTTATTTAACTAATATATATTCCTCAAGTTGCCGATTATTCTATTGAGTGAATTTACTGCAACCCCCAAAACATGATGGAAAATTATCGCTTTGGAGCTGATAGATGAATACTAGAATCACTATAACGTCAGACTTTCTTCAGTAAATCTAAAAAAGAGTTGTAGAACTAGTGGTCAACACTTGAGATAGAGTACAGTATGAGCTTCATGTGGACCGTTGCGATGCTGATTATAGCCTTAGTGGTTGTGAGGATCAGCCACTGGCTTTTCCGATGGTCAAACCCTAAGTGCAATGGCAAGTTACCACCGGGATCCATGGGTTTTCCGATCATCGGAGAGTCAATGGACTTTTGCAAGCCTCATAGGTTTGATGAGATCTCGCCCTTTTTGAAAAAGAGGATGTTAAAGTCAGATTTCAATCTCTCTCTCTCTAATCTATTAATTCTTTCCTTACCGTTAGCAAGATTAAACCATGTGATGTGTATATGTGCTTGTGAATGTTTCAGGTACGGACCGTTGTTTCGGACAAACATTTTCGGATCCCAAACCATAGTTTCCACGGACTCGGATGTGAACTTTGAGATTTTACGGCAGGAGAACAAGTCTTTCATTTTAAGTTATCCGGAGGTTCTTGTGAAGCGATTGGGAAAAGATAGCTTGGTGTCCAAGGACGGAAACATCCACAAGCACATGAAAAATTTCACTCATCAACATCTTCTTGGCTCAGAGGGTTTGAAGCAAAAGATGATAAGAGATATGGACCGAGTGACCCGCGAACATCTTGAATCTAAGGCTGACAGTGGAATATTAGACGTTAGGGATTCAGTGGCAAGCGTAAGTAAAATTCACACATAATTTATCTTGACCAAATTTTAGTATTAGACAATCTACCTATACGGCTATACGTGTACTACTCTGATTCACCCTCTCTTCTTGCCTGGCGGCTTCTTTGTAGTTGGTAGTCGCGCTCATGGCACCAAAGATGATAAGTAGCCTCAAACCGGAGACTCAAACAAAGTTTATGGAAGATATCAAGGCCTTCAATTTTGACTGGTTCCAGCTATCCTTTACTCTCTCTGGTTGGAAGTTTCTCTACATAGCATTTAGGGTGAGAATTTTCTATTTAGTCGAAGAATTGTCCCCCCCCATATGTAACATGATTTCTATAAGTGTTTATATATTGTATATAGGCACACAGAAATGGGACGAAGTTGATCAAAGATGTTTTGACGAAGAGGAAAATAGTGGGAGAGAAGTACGGAGACTTCCTTGACACAATGTTAGAAGAGTTGGAGAAAGAAGGCTGCTTTTGGAATCAAGATTCAGCTGCAAATCACATCTTCTTTATGTCCTTCGCTGCTCAAGAAACTACCCCGAAGGCCACTTGCTTGGCTGTGAAGTTCTTATCCGAAAATCCAAAAGTGGTCGCAGAGCTCAAGGTAATATAAGTATCTGGATTGGATCAAGTAGCTGAAAACTTTTATCTCAGATTTTAGGAAGAGGCTCATATATAATATTGTGGCAGAGAGAGCATGAGGCGATCCTTGAGAGCAGAGAAGATAAGGAATCTGGGATCACTTGGGAAGAATACAGACAGAAGATGAGTTTTACAAACATGGTAACTTCATATATAGCTCGCCTTAATTAGTTCCTCAATGTCAATATATAGTAGTTAAAACGTAACACTCTTTAGATGCCGCGCGCGAGATCTATTCACATGTTGTCCTTAAATTTACACTTTGTAGGTTATTAATGAGACGCTTCGGTTGATCAACTTTGTTCCATTCTTGTTTAGAAAGGCTGTGACCGATGTCGAGATAAAAGGCAAGTATAACTCTTGTATACAATGACATATATACGGAAAATAAAAATAAAATTAATAACTTGTGTGTGGCAAACACTGGTAACAAACAAACAGGATACACGATTCCCGCGGGTTGGATAGTTTTTGTTGCAGCTCAAGTGGTACATTATGATCCTAAGACCTACGAAAACCCTTTTGAGTTTAATCCATGGAGATGGGAAAGGCAAGATCTGCGTTCTGGTTCTAAAATGTTCATGGGGTTTGGAGGTGGAGTGAGACAATGCGTAGGAGCAGAGTTTGCAAGGCTTCAGATGGCAATCTTCCTTCACTATCTTGTCACCACTTACGACTTCTCAATGGCCGAAGACTGTGCGGTGTTACGGAAACCAGGGCTCCTCTTCCACAAGGACCTCTCTATAAACATCTCTCGCTTGAAGTGAACCTTGTAGTTTCCAAATTTCAACAGTCTGATATTAAAAAAAAAATAGGCAACAAGATTCCGCAGAATGTACGAGTCTTTTATAAAAATCAGTTACAAGCTATATAAATAGTTGTGACAAGTATCTACGTATGGTCTGGTTGATGAATGAGCTCAAAAGTCAACCCCATAATCGCTTATTGATGTCTTGGACTGTTTTTCATATATATACTTTGGATACTTTTCAATTTTTACTCATTCAATTAATCTTGTGCCTGTAAAAAAATATATATATATTTGGAAATCCTAATTTGTGCCTTTAAACAAAAAGAAATAGAAGTCCTAATTTGTTTCTGGTATATAAATTTTGCTGACACAAATCTCTGCTAAACTTGGCAAACATTTATTGAATCCCACTTTCAATCCCTCGAAGCATTTCATAATAGTCTTTGCCATATCTGAATCCAAATTAGAGGTCAAACTTAGTTCTAAGTTTAACTAGTCAAATGTATTAATAACTTGTAATCTATTCTTATCATCTCATTGCCCAAAAATCTATCTATATATAAATACTCTCCATTACGCAAGACATTCCAATTAGTAATCTAAACAAAACCAGAATATATTCATTTAAATATTCTATTCAATCATGGAAACCGGTTTCAGCATTTTAAAGCTATCTCTTTGCCTCGGCCTAGTCGTGGTTGTCTCATGTGCCCAGGCTCCCGCACCATGGAATCCATCTAATGGGATGCGTCCGGGAACATGTGACCACTACGAGTGCCCCACCTATAAATTGGTAGAGGCAGGATACGCCTATGAGATCCGCATGTATGACACTGCGGTATGGATGTCCACTAGTCCTATCTCTGCAAAATCCATGACTCAAGCCACCAAAACCGGTTTCCAACGGTAACTTATCAATCTATTATAATCTTTGTTATATATAGGTGTATCTAATCTGACTAAGTTACTCCACAATATTAGAAAAGAAACAAACCCAAAATTGAATAATTAACCGAATAAGATTTTTTGTTTTTTCGGGTCTCTACATATCATAAACCGAACGTAAGTAATTTTTGTAAACTAGTGAAACCGAAACTGATGTTGTTTTGGTATTGCAGATTATTTAGTTACATACAAGGTCAAAACAAGGACAAGGTGAAGATGAACATGACATCTCCGGTGATCACACAAGCAACACCAGGACAATCAGTCTAAACAGTCTCCTTCTACATTCCTAAAAAGAACCAACAGAACCCACCTCAGGCCGATGACCTCCACGTGCAGACATGGAAACCATCCTACGTAGCCGTAAGGCAGTTGGGCGGGTACGTGTCTGACAATGATGCCAAGATAGAAGCTGCGGCTCTAATGGATAGTCTCAAGGGCACTCAATGGGTTTTGCCTATCGAGAAAAGCAAAGGAAAGTCACCGGCGTATTTGGTGGCTGATTATAACCCGCCGTCCCAAACCACAGCTAGGGTTAATGAGATATTGGTTCCGTTTACCATGTAAATGAATAAATCATGTTACATCCTCACAATCGGATTAGAAGAGGGTGGTTTAGAACCGAGACTCTAATAGCAGCCTCTGGTTTAACCGGTTTTATATATATTTCTGGTTATTTATTAATANGTTTCATAAATATTTCTGGTTATTTATTAATATTGTTCTTTTGGTTTTCGTTTTCTCCCTACCAAAGAATATTAGTAATTAAAGGTGGGGAAAAAAAACTGTAACCATAAAGCTTGTAATGGAAACTGAAATTAAATTTTCACAAACGTAACTAATTAAATTGTAATGGTTTTATTTTAGTTTCGGTTTCTAGACAGAATTAAAATAAAAAAAATGATCGAAACCATGAAAAAAAAATACCGGGAAATATAAACTTAATGGGTAATTTAATTTATGTCACTATGGGAGTTTGTAATGCAATTTGTTTTTTGTCGGCAAAATTGTTGTATTAAATCATGTGTTTATAATGCAACTTAATCCTATCCTAAGATGAACCACAAACACAAACCTTATCTGTTACATTTTTTTTTTTGCTAAGTGTATAAAACCTTTATTCTGTAACGTTGCATCATGCATGGCCGTAACAAAGAAAAGACCGTAACAAAGAAAGGATTAGTAAGAAAGGTGAAGAAGATAAAAGATACAGTATATAATAAAAGAAAGAAGCTACAGCGTGAGAAGAGGAGAAGAAGCGTCGAGATAGTAAAGGAGGAAGCAGATGACGTGTTTTTTTTTGTGTGTGTTAAATTGAGAAGGGCTTTGGGCCATAAATCATGTTTGGCCCAAAAAATATTAATGGGTTTGTTTAAGGTTATATATATAATGAATTTTACCCAATAGAGATTATTAAGCTAAAAGACAATGGCTAAACCTAATTAATACGACAAAATTGGAGTCGTATTATCCAAGAGAGCTCGTCGAGTTTTAGGGTATTTGAAACTTTAGGATCTTGCACAAGATTCATGGAGTCGTCATCAAGGGCTACTATGATTGGAGAGAAAGAAATTTGCAGTATTTGTTCTTCTTGCGGAAAACTTGGACACCTGAAGAAAGATTGTAAGAGCATACGAGATCAAGATAGGCAGATACAACAACCTATTGAAGAAGAGGTTGTTAACAATATTCTCCCAGACGAGGTTCTTTGTCATGTCTCACAACCTATTGATGAAGATTGTAAGAACAGACGAGATCCTCAGGATTGTCTTAGCATTCTCCCTGACGAGCTTCTTTGTCATGTCTTGTCTTTCCTTACGACGAAGGAGGCTGCCTTGACATCAGTAATCTCCAAGAGGTGGCGCAATCTGTTTGCATTTGTCCATAACCTTGACATTGATGAATCTGTCTTTCTTCATCCCGGTAAGCGTCAATGTAACATAACTCGACGGAGGTTCCAGAATTTTGTTAATAGAGTATTGGCTCTGCAGGGTACAACTCCCATTAAGAAATTCTCCCTCAAATGTACTGATGTTTATACAACAAATTTAGTGGATGGTTGGATAAGTAATGTGTTGGCCCGTGGTGTTTCCGAACTTGATCTAAAAATCAGTTTGCATTTGTACTATGAGTATCTGCTATCTTCAAAAAATTTCCAGAGCAACAATCTAGTTAAGCTGAAATTAGACAGTCTTTATATTGATGGGTTGCCTGGAGGCATATTCTTACCAATGCCTAAGCTGGAGGAATTAGTCCTGGTTGATATAATCTCGAGAAAGGAGGATATCAACGTGTCTAATGCAAGCCTCAAGAGCCTAACAATCGATAACAGTTTTCATTCTGGCACTTATTCATTTGATACACCTAGTCTTATTTACTTCTCTTACACTGGTTTTGTTGTCAATGACTACACCCTAGTTAATATGGAAAACTTATCTGAAGCCCAAATCAGACTTTTGGCTACTCGTTATGAAGTTAAGAGAGCAAGAGCAGCGCCAAACAATGATCATTTACCTATTATAGAGGGTTTTTTATCCCGATTTACAAATTTGGGGAAGCTGATGAATGGCATACGAAATGTTCGGTATCTGGACTTGTCTGGCGAGACTCTCGAGGTCAGTTTTCTTATTTGCTCTCTTGTAATATCTTTTCTGTCTACGTTCATGTACCATGGCGGTCATGTTTGTTTTTAAAGGTCTTGTTTTTAAACATGTAACTGCAAAACTCCTAATTGTGGCTCCTTTTCTTGTTATCAGGTGCTTTCTCTATGCTGTGAATCAATCATGCCAGTTTTTACCAACCTCAAATCGTTAACTATTAAGAGTGACGCAAGTCGAGGATGGCAAGCATTGCCAGTTCTTATAAGGAACTGTCCGCATTTAGGAACTCTAGTCATTGAGGTACAAAAACAACTCATTTTCAAACGTGTACGTACAAAGATAGAGTCCATGCATCTATACTTCGAATCTCTAAATTCTCTCCTTTATGCTTCCAGGGTCTCTTGCACCAAGTTACATATAAATGCGGGGATGCTTGTGACTGCGTTTCTCGAGAGGATAAGGGTCGGTCACTCACATCTTGTCCAGTAAAATTGTTAGAGATCAAAGCGTTTCAAGGAAGAATCGAAGAGATGCACATGATAAAGCATTTCTTGGACTATTTTCCATGTTTGAAGGAGATAAAGATCTATATGGAAAGGAATGGTTCTACACAGCTCAAAGACCCCGAAACGTCCGAAGTCATCATCATAGAGAAGATGAAACTCTACAACACGCTATACAGTTGCAACGTCCAGCTTCTAGTCACTGGTAACTTGTATAAGAAATAATGTAGACTCCACAATGAAGCCTCTAAATACAAAAGTTGATCAAAAGCAGCTCCGAGTAGGTTTATGGGATCTAAAACCTTGGATGGAAGGGACTTCTCGGTTTCATTACGTTTCCCGGTTGGTAATGCCTTTCATAGTCTTCTTTTCTGTCATAATCACGATGATTCAACCTGAGAAACATCCAGTTCAAGAATGGTGAAATTTTTGTATCTGAAATTAAGAATTGGAAGTTGGTAGGGAAAAAAATATAGTTGTTTCAACCTCATGTATAACAACATATAAGCTCCTTCGGACATCACTTGGCTCATATGCACTCGATGGATATGCGAATTTGTTTAACCAAAAGTAAAAGTTTTTTAAGTATTGGTCCACAAATTATTTCATAAACAATCATAACAAGTACAAAAAAAAATTGTTGTTTTGCACATACATTTATTTCCTTCTATATATATGTGGGATGACTTAAAAAAACTTAATTTCAGATTTGTTGGTGTCAAAATTTGGTTTGGTCTTGTAGGTTCTAAAGATCTTTTAAGGATGTCTATATAAATAATCAGTTCTCAAAACTTTTGATGTTAACATGAGAATGAGAGAGTAAAGACTGTAAGATTTTCTGATTTATTATAAAGAGACAAATATCCCACAGAGTTTTTCAAAATTTGGTGAGAAATGTCATAATGCAAAAAGGTTTGAAAATGACACTACAATACATATATATATATATATATATATATATATATATATATATATAT
>NC_025700.1:21875158-21900661 GCF_000633955.1 Camelina sativa | reverse complement strand
ATATATATATATATATATATATATATATATATTTCATACACACATGCACTCTAATAATTATCTTCTTCTTTTGCAAACACTATGATAGATTTAAGAAAAAATTAAGACTTCAACGGTGTGCTATATTATTAAGCAAAACTAAGTTTGATTTAGTGAAAACTCTCTGTCTATATATTTCAGTTTTTATCCTATAGATCGTGTTCTTTCAGCGTTACTACGGGTCGTTAATAAAAATTTCATTTCTTAAATTTCTTTAGTTAATTCACTTTTTTTAATCAATAAAATATAATTCAAACGAGTTAACGGAAAAGAAAATTATTTACATATAAAATATTAAGTGGAGATATACGTGCATGCCAAGCTAAATGATCCGTTTTAACATTTGCATTTCTAAGAGTAAAAGACAAAGAACAAAAAGAAAATTTCTATCGGTCAATTTTCAGATCGTGAAGGTAAGTCGAGAACGCCGGTTAGTCATGTGGCGAATACACCATATTTACTAATCTGAACAGTTTGAATAGAAAGTTATATCGTGATAGTCATATTCGAACATACACCGCATAGTCCAAATAAAAACTTCGACTTGGCATACAAGGAAATACTCCGCCAGAAATTAGTAATTCCAAATGGTTGATGGTTGGCCTGCAATCGTGAAACTGGGAAATTAGTAACTCACTCTTTTTTGGAACAAATTAATAAAAAAATATCCGTTGGAATATAGGGACGTGGCATGTAAACAATCTCCACGTGTCTCAAAGTCAGTTGATAAGAAACATGTCTGAATGTGGGATCCTCTTCTTTTGTACCATTCTTCTTGATTTTTGTAAAACATCTCTCTGTTCCTTCCTTCCACCGTTGGATCTAATATGATCAAGACCTTTTACGATTTCGAAAAAAAAACTTGGTGCGACCCGTTTCTTTCTATAAACTAAAATAGGTTGTGATCGTTTGTGTTGTCACTTGATAGTATTTTCAATTCCTTACATAACAAGTTGAACCACTTCTTAAGTTTGTGTTGGATTGACTCACTTCTAAAATTTGATCAAATTGAATGGTTTAATAAGTTGGTTGTGATTTTTTTGATAAAAGGGCGCATAAAAAAGAGGAAGGGATGCAACACGAGGACTTCCTAGAAGGTTCACCCATCCTAATACTATTCTCGCCCAAGCATGCTTAACTGCGGAGTTCTGATGGGATTCAGTACATTAATGCTGATATGATCGCATCCGGTGCATTAGTCGGTTGTGGTTGGACCATGTTTTTGTCATGTCATATCCCAACTTTTGATGTTGAAGTTTTTTTCTCTTCTATATTGTGAATCTGTGATGCTTATTTATCTATTCATTTTAAAGGAAATTAGAGGGCTTTTCTTGAAACACATAATTAGAAATCTTTAAGAAAGGAATATGAAAGTTTAAAATAAGAATCATATAAATCAAACTGGCGAACAAGAACAATTGATTATATTTAAGAACAACCCGTTATTCTTATCGCATTAAGAAAACACATAAACGAAGAAACGTATAGTTATAACATCTATATAGCCAAATATCCCCAACATAGGCCCATCGTCGTTCTGCTATGCTATGTTAAGGGTTCGTGCTTCATTCCAAATCGTTGGAGTACGTTGCAGTGTTTTTTTTTTCTTTCTATTTAACAACCGCTGTAGGGTTTTCTATTTACAGAAAGTAATAGTTTTTATCGGAATAGTAAATAAAAATTTGAAAAAGACACAAAAATATCAGAATAAAGTTTAACCAATGGGGTTGCATCTCGAGTGTCATTTTTGGCCCGACATCACCCACAGAATTAAAGCAACCAGACACCCCAAAATGTCGAAACCACTTGAAACCACCCTTAGATATATATTGTCCATACATATTTTCTTCCTCCCCCACATGAAATCTTTCCTGTAATTTTCTTTTGTGGGATATTTTCACTATGTTTAGTGTTTAAAAAAATCAAGACCATTATTATTTTTCTTTTCTTTACATATATAACATCAAAATTTGGAGCCAAAACATGTATATCCTTGGAACCTCGAAGTTTTGGGTTAAAGAATTGATCCATAGGCGCCGTTTCTCATGTTATTGATGATTAAAGGGCATTTACTTCTATGGGCATTTACTTTTAAAATTCGCCTCAAGCCACTATACACCTTGGCGTGGCATTGCATATAGGGTATTCGTAAAACCGAAACTAAACGGTTAATAGTTACATGACAAAATTGTAAATTATCCATTCCAACAGAAAGAAAAGAAAAGAAAAAATCATAAGTAGGGCACAAATAAATCTTTTTTTTTCCTTTTCCACATTTTTTCACGTTAAACATTAACCACCATTTAAAAAAACATCTTAATAAATTATTAAGTAGTAATCTGTTATATTAACAATATAACCACCTATAGTTTTTTACACAAGCAAGATAACAAACTTTGGTTTGGTATTTATAGTCTAAATCGTTCAGTTAAAGAAATATAAATGAACCGACATAATAGTTTTGTTTTGGCTATGTATACAGAAATTAATGTTATACGGGGTTTAACCACACGATTTTTTTTTTTTATTTATTTAAAAAAGACATATAGTTTTTGTTGTGTCCGTACTTGTCGGGTCTTGCTTCGCAGGCTGTCTTTCGATGGCTATCCAATCGCTTGTATTGACACACAAACTCAACAAGAAAATCACTTCTTCTTATTAAACTCTCTTTAGGTAAAATAACTCAAACTCTTACATCATTTAAGCATTATCACAATTCAATATATATACTTTGTTAAAGACACAAAAATAGAAAATTTCTAACAAAAAGAAATTTAATATATAACTCGTAATTTCATATTTTTCTTATTAGTGTATATTTAGATTGCTCCTAAATATAATCTACTTGAGCCCCAATCTACTTCAAGATTACTCAACATTCTCTCCCTTAAGCTTGAAGTTAACTTCTTCCACATCTTGAACTCCAATCAGATCTCTCATCTCTTCAAACTTAGTTCTTCCAAGCGCCTTAGTTAGAATGTCTGCCTTTTGTTCACTACCAGGAACATACTCAACCTCCACTTGCTCATTTTCAACACATTCCCTTATAAAATGGAATCTGGTATGAATGTGTTTGCTTCGTCCATGAAACATTGGATTCTTGGTGAATGCAATCGCAGATTTGTTGTCAACACGTATTGTAGCCTTTCTTCCTGTTTCTCCAACAATTTCTCCGTGAAGGTCTTGGAGCCATATTGCTTGTTTAACAGCTTCTGTAGCTGCCATGAACTCAGCCTCACAAGAAGATAGCGCAAATGTCTCTTGCTTTTGCGAACACCAAGTAATTGGACAACCTTTAAGATAAAAAACGTGCCCAGTGGTACTCTTCCCATCATCTACGTCGACATTATGTGAACTGTCGCTATAGCCTACTAAGCCGCTTGCTACTGATCGTTTGAAGAAGAGTCCAAGAGAGGTAGTTCCACGCAAGTACCTTAAAACTTGTTTCAAGACAGCTCCGTGAGATTCTTTAGGATCTTGCATATATCTGCTCAACACTCCAACACTATAAGACAAGTCAGGTCGTGTATTCAACAGATACCGAAGACAACTGATAGTCTTCCTGTATTCCGTCACATTTATTCCTTTCTCCTTTAGCGATTTGGACAGCTTCAAATTGAAATCCATTAGCACTTGTGCTGAGTTACAGTCGGCCATTCCAGTTTCACACAATATCTTGTGTGCATATCCATCTTGTTTCAAGCTAATCCCACCTTCTTGTTGTTTCACTTCAATCCCGAGATAATAAGTAAGCCTTCCGAGATCACTCATCTCAAATTTTGTTGCCATTTCTTCCTTGAATTCCTTGATCGAGCTTAATAGGGAACCTGTTACTAACAGATCATCAACATATACCGCCACTATAAGGAGATTCTCCCCATCACTCCTTTGATACAGAGAAGGTTCCTTTAAGCATCGATGAAACCTCAGTTCCTTAAGTACTTTATTGAGCTTTGCATTCCAAGCTCTGGGAGCTTGTTTTAAGCCATAAAGAGCTTTCTCCAACTTTTAAATCTTATGTTCGCTTCCTGAGATCGTAAAACCTTCAGGCTGACTGACATAGACTTCCTCCTTTAATTCTCCATGTAGAAATGCGGTCTTAACATCCAGATGATGAATTTCCCAGCCTCTTGAAGCCGCTAGAGCAATGATGAAACAAACAGTTTCCATTCTTGCTACCGAAGCAAATATCTCATCATAGTCAATTCCATGCTTTTGAACATATCTTTTTGCTACTAACCGCGCCTTGTGTTTGTTGATGCTACCATCAGAATTGCGTTTTACCTTAAAGACCCACTTTAAACCAATGGGTTTAACTCCTTGAGGAAGATCAGTTAGGTTCCATGTTTTGTTCTTCTTGATGGAAGTAAGCTCGTTTTCACATGCCTCTATCCAAACTCTGTGATCTTTGGCTTCTGTAAAATCCCATGGTTCATCATTAATCACGGTTAGGAGCTTCCCGCCTTCTATTTCAGCCATCAAAACGTAATCATTCATCCAAGCTGGTTTTACTTTTGGTCTTGTTGATCTTTTTAGTGAAATAACATCACTGTTATCTTCATTTCTTCCACCGTTTTCTGAATTAGCATCATTTCCTTCTTCTGGATCATTTCTGCTCTCCACATCATCACTAACAAGTTCCTCTGTTTTGGTAGTAGTATGCTCTGTTTCGTTACCTCCAGTTTCTCCAAGGATAATGAATGTGCCAGATTCTTTAACAAGTCCTTCTTCCTTGTCGTTCCAGAACTAACTTTTGCTTTCATCAAAAACCACATCACGTGACACACAAATTTTCTTGGTTGTGGGATCTAGAAGACGATATGCTTTCGAACCGGGTTCTGTGCCTAGATGAACCAGAACTCTTGATCTATCATCGAGTTTCTTTCTTCCAATTGTTTCAGTTCTTGCATAACTCAAACACCCAAAAGTTCTGAGATGTTCAACATTCGGCTTCCTTCCTTTAAATGCTTTGTATGGTGTCTTCACAATCACTGATCTTGTTCCAATCCTATTGATTAAGTAAGTAGCGTGTCTCATAGCTTCTCCCCAGAAGTAGTTAGGTAAGTTCATGTGTTTCAAGATGCTTCGAGTCATCTCCATAAGTGTTCTATTGCGTCTTTCTACTACGCCATTTTGTTGAGGAGAGTATGGTGCAGTCAGATGTCTTTGAATCCCAAACTTATCACAGAAACTCTGAAACTCATGAGAGACAAATTCTCCACCTCTATCAGTTCGAAATACCTTAACCGTAGCTCCAGTTTCTTGTTCGGCGAGCTTCTTGAACGCCTTGAATTATTCTAGTGCTTCACTTCTCTCCTTCAACAAAGCAGTCCACATATATCGAGAATGATCATCAATAATCACGAATATATACCTTTTGTGAGAAGGATTCGGCGGCGTGATTGGACCACAGAGATCACCATGAATCAGTTCAAGAATTGCAGAGGCTCTATATGAAGTAGATTGTGGGAAAGATTGTCTTGCTTGCTTTCCAAGCAAGCACGATGCACAAGTCTCTCTCTCGACTACGATGTTTGGTATGTCAAATACTAGCTGCTTATTGATCATTGTCCTCATTGTTTCAACATTTACATGTCCCAACCTTGCATGCCATTTGGTGGACTCTGTAGAAGATGCTAACTGCAGGCACCTAACGGTTTCGACTTCAAGAAAGACTTTGTATAAACGATTCCTTGACCTTCTAGTCTCTATCAGCAAGCCTCCTAACCGATCATAAATTCTCAACAAATCTTCTTTCATTCGCACCTCACACCCAACTTCAGTAGCTTACCAAGACTAATGATATTATTCTTTAGATCCGGAATGAAATATACATTGTTTAGCACATTCCTTACTCCATTCTCGAACACAAAACGGATTGAGCCTTTACCTCGTATATTGATTCGTGAATCATCTCTAAACCTCACCATTCTCGTAATCCCTTCATCTAGTTTTAGAAAGAAGTGTTGGTTTCCACTCATGTGATTACTAGCTCCATTGTCGAGATACCACACATTCTTTGTGTCCAGGTCAGACTCAAACACACTTGGTTTCACCTTCTTCTCATTAAGATAAACAACCTCATGCACCATTAATTCATCAGCATCCTGAGTCTCATCAGCAGTTCTCTTCTCTTGAGTTTCTTGGAGTTTTAGCAGTCTATCACGACAGTTAGAGGCATAATGTCCCAATTTATCACATCGAAAACATGTTATCAATGATGCATCTTTCTCCTTATCTTGAGATCCATTACCATACCCGTAACAACCTCAACCTCTTCCTCTCCAACCTGAGCGACCTCCTCGTCCTCTTCCTCTGAAACCACCGTTTCTTTCTTGGTAATAGCCTTGAGATTTGGAATTTGCGTACATTAATTTGTCTTGACTCTCGGTTTGTTCCTCATCTTCTTCATAGATCCTTTCCTCATATACTTTGAGTCTCCCAACATTCTCTTTAAAGGTAATATGATTTAGATCAAGTACTTGTTCGAGTGAGGCAACAATGTGTATGTATTTCTTCCTTGGCAAGCTCTTCAAAAACTTCTTCACGAGCTTCAGTTCTTCGATAGTTTCTCCAAGAGATGCAGATTTGGAAGAAATTGATGAGAGTTTTCCAACGAATACATCGATGGTGTCGGTTTCTTTCATCTTGAGTCTGTCAAATTTGTTCATCAAGGTTTGTAACCTGGCCTCTTTTACTCTGTCAGCTCCCATATGTCTTGACTTGATTGCTTCCCAGACTCCTTTAGATGTATCGTGGTCTCCTACTTGCATTGTCAACGCCTCCGTTATAGATTGGAACAACAGGGCGATTGCCATGTTATTCTTCTCCTCATCCTTCGAACCTGGATCAATTGTCTCCCATACCTTGTTGACTTTTAGAGCAATCTTCATCTTCATCGTCCATACGGTGTAGTTGGTGTCATTCAACATCGGACACTTGATGGAAGAAGGTGAGATCTCCTTGGACTTCAACTCGCCTTCGTCAGCTGGCTTCATGTCAACCATGGTGAGCTTCTAAGGTTTCTCCTAAGCTCTGATACCAATTATTGACACACAAACTCAACAAGAATATATCTTCTTTTTATTAAACTCTTTTTAGGTAAAATAACTCAAACCCTTATATCATTTAAGCATTATCACAATTCAATATATATGCTTTGCTCAAGACACAAAAATAGAAGACTTCTAACAAAAGAAAATTTAACATAACTCGTAACTTCCTATTCTTTTTGTTAGTGTATATTTAGATTGCTCAAAAATATATTTTGCTTGAGCCTTAATTTACTTCAAGATTTGCGTCATTCACATCGAATATATAATAGTAATAATAATACTATTATGTTAGTCGTTATTGTATAGTAAAAAGCTAAACATTATTATTTTTGGTAAGGAATCTAACATTATTAGTTCACATCAAGCTTGAAAAGGGTGGACATGCGAGGAACCTACATACGAAGCTGTGAGTTCTTTCAAATACTTTTTTCTCTCCTCGAATAGCCTCCTACGTGGCTTTTCATGTACCCTTCACCTTCAACGTATCCCTTTTCGTTATACCCTCACACGTATCTTATAAAAAGAAATATTTCGTTAGATATGTTTATCAACTGTAGATTATATCAACTAGCTATAGCTTTGTACACTCAATTATGTACATATAGTATTTAACGATTATATATTTTCTATGCCTAACAAATGATTATATATGTTCAATAATCGTAAATATTAATAATGCGTCGTATGACAAAAGATTAAGGTGTGAACCGAAACGATATAAGACATAAAAGTTATTGACGCAATGATGTAATTGCGTAATTGCGTATGTGTATATCATATAACTTTATAAGCATACCTCCCCCGGTCTAAACACTATGATGTTATGTCGAAAAAAAAAAAAAAGTAGTATATGTTAGTTATATCTCCAAGAAAAGAAAAAAACATTTTGTCTGCGATGAAGTCTTGTTGAAAAAAATACAGGAGATCCACCCTAGTAATTAAAGTCGATGACATACGCACCAACAATACCGAACCACGAATTATTGATGAATTGATCCATTGTTTTTCCTCTCTAATAATGAACAATACTTGTAAAAGATTCACCAAATATTATTGCTGAACAGCAAAACAATCTGTGGTTCGGTATATCGATATTAAAATTTTCGATGTATGTAATAATGAAATTTAATTCGAGATTGTCCTGATAAGAGTCGTCATGTATGTTAGGTAGAAATTTCACATTGAAAAGAAGAAACTTAAAATATATGAATTAATTTTACTTATTTTCAATTAAAGTTGAAATTAAAACCTATGAAACTTAAACATGTACCATTAAATAATTGTCACGTAACTAATTAATACGATTATATGGACTACGCCACTATGGTATATTTCCATTGTATGAATGGCAAAAAATATTTATACGGTTTTAGTTAGTTGTCTTCTCTGGACCACAAGTCTAATTTTATGTGGATCTTATAGTGTTTATATATGTCTTTTGATAATACTCGTGTGACGGATCCAAAAACGTAAATTTCGATCCTGTAAATGTAGCACTCTGGACTTTAATTCAAGTTTGGTAGCACTGAAATAACAGGTTGAACCAATTACACTTGGTGTGGTAGACATATATATATATATATAATTCTTTTTTTTTGTGGTGACAAAGAGAAACACTCGGATCCATTCCAAGCCATAGCGTACGTCTCTTCTCTGAAATTGTTGGTAACTAACAACTAACAAGAATCAAAACAAATCTTAAATCTCTAGAGATCGTTATTTGTTACGAACATTGAAGGACATATAAAGAAGGAATTATTTAGTCTAACTAGATTCATCGTACGTACCGCGTGATGACGTCATGGGTCGGTGTTGGATATGGACCTTTTTCACGTCAGTACTTTCATCAGTTTCATGAGAAGTTATAATCACCAAAAGGGTGATGAATACATTATTAGATAGAGGAGGTAAATCATTTTTTTAGTTATTTTTTATTTTTTTTTTAAAGAAGCTTATCGTTTTTTTTAGGTTTTCAAGTGGATACGCACCTTTTCTGAGGGTAGAAACTAGAAACTATGATTATTAACAAATCTTGGATGTCCTGTTTATAATGATTATTGGGGAATACGAAAATAATGATTATATCAGCCAACGAACATTCATTAAATTCTTTCCGCTCTTAAATACTTCTATGTTTATTTATCTCGACTCTTTTTTTCAAAACACTTTGCCCTCCATGATACATTGCAAAAAAAAAAAAAAACTGTAGTCACTATTTATGTTACAGATTACTAATAACGATGTAAAAGTTTATTTAGCAAATAATAAATAACATATGTCGACGATGGAGGGTTTCAAAAAATATTGTCCCGATAATCAATACCCAAAAGAGAAATAATTGATTTAGCTTTAGATTTTGAACTGTTTGGTCGTACGGCATTGTAAGATCTTTTTTTATCATCTCTCCATCTGCTTATATATATATACACACGCCTTCGAGTACATTACTCGATGTCTCAGCCTTCAAAGCTAATCGAAAGTGACCCCTAATAGAATAATTTTTTCTTACGCAAATTACATCTATATTTTTTATATATCAATGGCGGTCTTGTCTAAACCGATCATAGAACCGAAATCTGAGCTTTCGCTTATCCCGGTTATAGATATCTCTGACCCAGAGTCCAAGTATGCCATCGTCAAAGCCTGCGAAGACTTTGGCTTCTTCAAGGTGATCAACCATGGTGTTTCCACAGAGTTAGTTTCTGTTTTAGAACACGAGACGGTCGAGTTCTTCTCGTTGCCCAAGTCAGAGAAAACCCAACTCGCAGGTTATCCCTTTGGATACGGGAGCCGTAAGATTGGTCGGAATGGTGATGTGGGTTGGGTTGAGTATTTGCTCATGAATGCTAATCTTGATTCCGGTTCCGCTCCACTCTTTCCGGATCTATCGAAAAACCCGGCAACTTTTAGGTTCGGTTTTTATATGTCCTTTTGTTTTTGTTTTTTTAACACTCTCTCATACTCTGTTTTCGTGCTCTGTGTTTGTTTAAATACTTCGTCTTCTGTCTCTTTCTATGCTTTTATGTCTTCTTTTACTGTAGTTACTTGTGACTTTTGTGATTCCATTTATTTATCTCCAATTTTGTTCTTTTAATCTTACAGAGACGTACTGGAAGAGTACATAGCATCAGTGAGAAAAATGACATGCCATGTCTTGGAGATGATTACAGATGGGTTAGGTATTAAACATACAAACACACTTAGCAAGCTCGTGTCTGACCAAAACACGGATTCGATATTGAGACTTAATCACTATCCACCATGTCCTCTTATCAAAAAGAAGAACAATGGTGGGAAAAATGTGATCGGTTTTGGTGAACACACAGATCCTCAAATAATCTCTGTCTTGAGATCTAACAACACTTGTGGTCTCCAAATCAATCTAGCTGATGGCTCTTGGATCTCTGTCCCTCCCGATCACTCTTCCTTCTTCTTCAACGTTGGTGACTCTCTCCAGGTTCGTCTTAATCGTTATGTATATATGAATATCTGGTTTATGTTTCAGACCAGAGGATCTAATGAAGCTTCTTTATATATGTATTTACTGTGTAGGTAATGACGAATGGGAGGTTCAAGAGCGTGAGGCATAGGGTTTTAGCCAACTGTAAGAAATCTAGGGTTTCTATGATTTACTTCGCTGGACCTTCGTTGACGCAAAGAATCGCTCCGCTGACTTGTCTTATGGACAAAGAAGACGAGATGTTGTACGAAGAGTTCACTTGGTCTGAGTACAGATCCTCTGCCTACAACTCTAGATTGTCAGATAATAGGCTTCAACAATTCGAAAGGAAGACTATCAACCATAATAAATTACTGTTAAAATATGATTAATGATTTCTATATTTTTCGTGATTCATAAATTATCTAAGTGTGTGTTTGTTATTCCCTATATAATTATTATGTGTATGATTGAAGTTAACGTTGATCCAATAATTGTAATACTCCCTCCGTTTCATAACATAGGATGTTTAGAGAAGTATTTTTGGTTCATAATATAGGATGTTTCCAACTTTCTATACAACTTTTAGATTAATTTTATATTTTATATTATACAGTCTTGTTTATAATTGGTTAAACTTTTTAAAAGTAATTATTTTTTAATATGCGTTTTTAACTAAAACATCATATATTTTGAAACAGATGGATTATAATGCAATAGCTATATTTTCTCTAACATCAGTATCACTTTGAAAACTTTGTGATATCAAGTTGTTTTATGTAAACACTTTAAATAAGCTGTTTTAATGAATTTTTCTCCTTTTCAGGTTCTTAAAAAAAAAAAGTTGATGAAAGAATTCGTATCTAATATTTTTAACATCATGCGTAATTGCGTATGTGTATATCATATAACTTTATAAGCATACCTCCCCCGGTCTAAACACTATGATGTTATGTCGAAAAAAAAAAAAAAAGTAGTATATGTTAGTTATATCTCCAAGAAAAGAAAAAAACATTTTGTCTGCGATGAAGTCTTGTTGAAAAAAATACAGGAGATCCACCCTAGTAATTAAAGTCGATGACATACGCACCAACAATACCGAACCACGAATTATTGATGAATTGATCCATTGTTTTTCCTCTCTAATAATGAACAATACTTGTAAAAGATTCACCAAATATTATTGCTGAACAGCAAAACAATCTGTGG
Organism: Camelina sativa; assembly: GCF_000633955.1. Lineage (NCBI taxonomy): Eukaryota > Viridiplantae > Streptophyta > Magnoliopsida > Brassicales > Brassicaceae > Camelina > Camelina sativa. Next base: position 21,888,919 of record NC_025700.1, on the reverse strand, counting down.
TTCGGTATATCGATATTAAAATTTTCGATGTATGTAATAATGAAATTTAATTCGAGATTGTCCTGATAAGAGTCGTCATGTATGTTAGGTAGAAATTTCACATTGAAAAGAAGAAACTTAAAATATATGAATTAATTTTACTTATTTTCAATTAAAGTTGAAATTAAAACCTATGAAACTTAAACATGTACCATTAAATAATTGTCACGTAACTAATTAATACGATTATATGGACTACGCCACTATGGTATATTTCCATTGTATGAATGGCAAAAAATATTTATACGGTTTTAGTTAGTTGTCTTCTCTGGACCACAAGTCTAATTTTATGTGGATCTTATAGTGTTTATATATGTCTTTTGATAATACTCGTGTGACGGATCCAAAAACGTAAATTTCGATCCTGTAAATGTAGCACTCTGGACTTTAATTCAAGTTTGGTAGCACTGAAATAACAGGTTGAACCAATTACACTTGGTGTGGTAGACATATATATATATATATAATTCTTTTTTTTTGTGGTGACAAAGAGAAACACTCGGATCCATTCCAAGCCATAGCGTACGTCTCTTCTCTGAAATTGTTGGTAACTAACAACTAACAAGAATCAAAACAAATCTTAAATCTCTAGAGATCGTTATTTGTTACGAACATTGAAGGACATATAAAGAAGGAATTATTTAGTCTAACTAGATTCATCGTACGTACCGCGTGATGACGTCATGGGTCGGTGTTGGATATGGACCTTTTTCACGTCAGTANAACATCATGCGTAATTGCGTATGTGTATATCATATAACTTTATAAGCATACCTCCCCCGGTCTAAACACTATGATGTTATGTCGAAAAAAAAAAAAAAAGTAGTATATGTTAGTTATATCTCCAAGAAAAGAAAAAAACATTTTGTCTGCGATGAAGTCTTGTTGAAAAAAATACAGGAGATCCACCCTAGTAATTAAAGTCGATGACATACGCACCAACAATACCGAACCACGAATTATTGATGAATTGATCCATTGTTTTTCCTCTCTAATAATGAACAATACTTGTAAAAGATTCACCAAATATTATTGCTGAACAGCAAAACAATCTGTGGTTCGGTATATCGATATTAAAATTTTCGATGTATGTAATAATGAAATTTAATTCGAGATTGTCCTGATAAGAGTCGTCATGTATGTTAGGTAGAAATTTCACATTGAAAAGAAGAAACTTAAAATATATGAATTAATTTTACTTATTTTCAATTAAAGTTGAAATTAAAACCTATGAAACTTAAACATGTACCATTAAATAATTGTCACGTAACTAATTAATACGATTATATGGACTACGCCACTATGGTATATTTCCATTGTATGAATGGCAAAAAATATTTATACGGTTTTAGTTAGTTGTCTTCTCTGGACCACAAGTCTAATTTTATGTGGATCTTATAGTGTTTATATATGTCTTTTGATAATACTCGTGTGACGGATCCAAAAACGTAAATTTCGATCCTGTAAATGTAGCACTCTGGACTTTAATTCAAGTTTGGTAGCACTGAAATAACAGGTTGAACCAATTACACTTGGTGTGGTAGACATATATATATATATATAATTCTTTTTTTTTGTGGTGACAAAGAGAAACACTCGGATCCATTCCAAGCCATAGCGTACGTCTCTTCTCTGAAATTGTTGGTAACTAACAACTAACAAGAATCAAAACAAATCTTAAATCTCTAGAGATCGTTATTTGTTACGAACATTGAAGGACATATAAAGAAGGAATTATTTAGTCTAACTAGATTCATCGTACGTACCGCGTGATGACGTCATGGGTCGGTGTTGGATATGGACCTTTTTCACGTCAGTACTTTCATCAGTTTCATGAGAAGTTATAATCACCAAAAGGGTGATGAATACATTATTAGATAGAGGAGGTAAATCATTTTTTTAGTTATTTTTTATTTTTTTTTTAAAGAAGCTTATCGTTTTTTTTAGGTTTTCAAGTGGATACGCACCTTTTCTGAGGGTAGAAACTAGAAACTATGATTATTAACAAATCTTGGATGTCCTGTTTATAATGATTATTGGGGAATACGAAAATAATGATTATATCAGCCAACGAACATTCATTAAATTCTTTCCGCTCTTAAATACTTCTATGTTTATTTATCTCGACTCTTTTTTTCAAAACACTTTGCCCTCCATGATACATTGCAAAAAAAAAAAAAAACTGTAGTCACTATTTATGTTACAGATTACTAATAACGATGTAAAAGTTTATTTAGCAAATAATAAATAACATATGTCGACGATGGAGGGTTTCAAAAAATATTGTCCCGATAATCAATACCCAAAAGAGAAATAATTGATTTAGCTTTAGATTTTGAACTGTTTGGTCGTACGGCATTGTAAGATCTTTTTTTATCATCTCTCCATCTGCTTATATATATATACACACGCCTTCGAGTACATTACTCGATGTCTCAGCCTTCAAAGCTAATCGAAAGTGACCCCTAATAGAATAATTTTTTCTTACGCAAATTACATCTATATTTTTTATATATCAATGGCGGTCTTGTCTAAACCGATCATAGAACCGAAATCTGAGCTTTCGCTTATCCCGGTTATAGATATCTCTGACCCAGAGTCCAAGTATGCCATCGTCAAAGCCTGCGAAGACTTTGGCTTCTTCAAGGTGATCAACCATGGTGTTTCCACAGAGTTAGTTTCTGTTTTAGAACACGAGACGGTCGAGTTCTTCTCGTTGCCCAAGTCAGAGAAAACCCAACTCGCAGGTTATCCCTTTGGATACGGGAGCCGTAAGATTGGTCGGAATGGTGATGTGGGTTGGGTTGAGTATTTGCTCATGAATGCTAATCTTGATTCCGGTTCCGCTCCACTCTTTCCGGATCTATCGAAAAACCCGGCAACTTTTAGGTTCGGTTTTTATATGTCCTTTTGTTTTTGTTTTTTTAACACTCTCTCATACTCTGTTTTCGTGCTCTGTGTTTGTTTAAATACTTCGTCTTCTGTCTCTTTCTATGCTTTTATGTCTTCTTTTACTGTAGTTACTTGTGACTTTTGTGATTCCATTTATTTATCTCCAATTTTGTTCTTTTAATCTTACAGAGACGTACTGGAAGAGTACATAGCATCAGTGAGAAAAATGACATGCCATGTCTTGGAGATGATTACAGATGGGTTAGGTATTAAACATACAAACACACTTAGCAAGCTCGTGTCTGACCAAAACACGGATTCGATATTGAGACTTAATCACTATCCACCATGTCCTCTTATCAAAAAGAAGAACAATGGTGGGAAAAATGTGATCGGTTTTGGTGAACACACAGATCCTCAAATAATCTCTGTCTTGAGATCTAACAACACTTGTGGTCTCCAAATCAATCTAGCTGATGGCTCTTGGATCTCTGTCCCTCCCGATCACTCTTCCTTCTTCTTCAACGTTGGTGACTCTCTCCAGGTTCGTCTTAATCGTTATGTATATATGAATATCTGGTTTATGTTTCAGACCAGAGGATCTAATGAAGCTTCTTTATATATGTATTTACTGTGTAGGTAATGACGAATGGGAGGTTCAAGAGCGTGAGGCATAGGGTTTTAGCCAACTGTAAGAAATCTAGGGTTTCTATGATTTACTTCGCTGGACCTTCGTTGACGCAAAGAATCGCTCCGCTGACTTGTCTTATGGACAAAGAAGACGAGATGTTGTACGAAGAGTTCACTTGGTCTGAGTACAGATCCTCTGCCTACAACTCTAGATTGTCAGATAATAGGCTTCAACAATTCGAAAGGAAGACTATCAACCATAATAAATTACTGTTAAAATATGATTAATGATTTCTATATTTTTCGTGATTCATAAATTATCTAAGTGTGTGTTTGTTATTCCCTATATAATTATTATGTGTATGATTGAAGTTAACGTTGATCCAATAATTGTAATACTCCCTCCGTTTCATAACATAGGATGTTTAGAGAAGTATTTTTGGTTCATAATATAGGATGTTTCCAACTTTCTATACAACTTTTAGATTAATTTTATATTTTATATTATACAGTCTTGTTTATAATTGGTTAAACTTTTTAAAAGTAATTATTTTTTAATATGCGTTTTTAACTAAAACATCATATATTTTGAAACAGATGGATTATAATGCAATAGCTATATTTTCTCTAACATCAGTATCACTTTGAAAACTTTGTGATATCAAGTTGTTTTATGTAAACACTTTAAATAAGCTGTTTTAATGAATTTTTCTCCTTTTCAGGTTCTTAAAAAAAAAAAGTTGATGAAAGAATTCGTATCTAATATTTTTAACATCATGCGTAATTGCGTATGTGTATATCATATAACTTTATAAGCATACCTCCCCCGGTCTAAACACTATGATGTTATGTCGAAAAAAAAAAAAAAAGTAGTATATGTTAGTTATATCTCCAAGAAAAGAAAAAAACATTTTGTCTGCGATGAAGTCTTGTTGAAAAAAATACAGGAGATCCACCCTAGTAATTAAAGTCGATGACATACGCACCAACAATACCGAACCACGAATTATTGATGAATTGATCCATTGTTTTTCCTCTCTAATAATGAACAATACTTGTAAAAGATTCACCAAATATTATTGCTGAACAGCAAAACAATCTGTGGTTCGGTATATCGATATTAAAATTTTCGATGTATGTAATAATGAAATTTAATTCGAGATTGTCCTGATAAGAGTCGTCATGTATGTTAGGTAGAAATTTCACATTGAAAAGAAGAAACTTAAAATATATGAATTAATTTTACTTATTTTCAATTAAAGTTGAAATTAAAACCTATGAAACTTAAACATGTACCATTAAATAATTGTCACGTAACTAATTAATACGATTATATGGACTACGCCACTATGGTATATTTCCATTGTATGAATGGCAAAAAATATTTATACGGTTTTAGTTAGTTGTCTTCTCTGGACCACAAGTCTAATTTTATGTGGATCTTATAGTGTTTATATATGTCTTTTGATAATACTCGTGTGACGGATCCAAAAACGTAAATTTCGATCCTGTAAATGTAGCACTCTGGACTTTAATTCAAGTTTGGTAGCACTGAAATAACAGGTTGAACCAATTACACTTGGTGTGGTAGACATATATATATATATATAATTCTTTTTTTTTGTGGTGACAAAGAGAAACACTCGGATCCATTCCAAGCCATAGCGTACGTCTCTTCTCTGAAATTGTTGGTAACTAACAACTAACAAGAATCAAAACAAATCTTAAATCTCTAGAGATCGTTATTTGTTACGAACATTGAAGGACATATAAAGAAGGAATTATTTAGTCTAACTAGATTCATCGTACGTACCGCGTGATGACGTCATGGGTCGGTGTTGGATATGGACCTTTTTCACGTCAGTACTTTCATCAGTTTCATGAGAAGTTATAATCACCAAAAGGGTGATGAATACATTATTAGATAGAGGAGGTAAATCATTTTTTTAGTTATTTTTTATTTTTTTTTTAAAGAAGCTTATCGTTTTTTTTAGGTTTTCAAGTGGATACGCACCTTTTCTGAGGGTAGAAACTAGAAACTATGATTATTAACAAATCTTGGATGTCCTGTTTATAATGATTATTGGGGAATACGAAAATAATGATTATATCAGCCAACGAACATTCATTAAATTCTTTCCGCTCTTAAATACTTCTATGTTTATTTATCTCGACTCTTTTTTTCAAAACACTTTGCCCTCCATGATACATTGCAAAAAAAAAAAAAAACTGTAGTCACTATTTATGTTACAGATTACTAATAACGATGTAAAAGTTTATTTAGCAAATAATAAATAACATATGTCGACGATGGAGGGTTTCAAAAAATATTGTCCCGATAATCAATACCCAAAAGAGAAATAATTGATTTAGCTTTAGATTTTGAACTGTTTGGTCGTACGGCATTGTAAGATCTTTTTTTATCATCTCTCCATCTGCTTATATATATATACACACGCCTTCGAGTACATTACTCGATGTCTCAGCCTTCAAAGCTAATCGAAAGTGACCCCTAATAGAATAATTTTTTCTTACGCAAATTACATCTATATTTTTTATATATCAATGGCGGTCTTGTCTAAACCGATCATAGAACCGAAATCTGAGCTTTCGCTTATCCCGGTTATAGATATCTCTGACCCAGAGTCCAAGTATGCCATCGTCAAAGCCTGCGAAGACTTTGGCTTCTTCAAGGTGATCAACCATGGTGTTTCCACAGAGTTAGTTTCTGTTTTAGAACACGAGACGGTCGAGTTCTTCTCGTTGCCCAAGTCAGAGAAAACCCAACTCGCAGGTTATCCCTTTGGATACGGGAGCCGTAAGATTGGTCGGAATGGTGATGTGGGTTGGGTTGAGTATTTGCTCATGAATGCTAATCTTGATTCCGGTTCCGCTCCACTCTTTCCGGATCTATCGAAAAACCCGGCAACTTTTAGGTTCGGTTTTTATATGTCCTTTTGTTTTTGTTTTTTTAACACTCTCTCATACTCTGTTTTCGTGCTCTGTGTTTGTTTAAATACTTCGTCTTCTGTCTCTTTCTATGCTTTTATGTCTTCTTTTACTGTAGTTACTTGTGACTTTTGTGATTCCATTTATTTATCTCCAATTTTGTTCTTTTAATCTTACAGAGACGTACTGGAAGAGTACATAGCATCAGTGAGAAAAATGACATGCCATGTCTTGGAGATGATTACAGATGGGTTAGGTATTAAACATACAAACACACTTAGCAAGCTCGTGTCTGACCAAAACACGGATTCGATATTGAGACTTAATCACTATCCACCATGTCCTCTTATCAAAAAGAAGAACAATGGTGGGAAAAATGTGATCGGTTTTGGTGAACACACAGATCCTCAAATAATCTCTGTCTTGAGATCTAACAACACTTGTGGTCTCCAAATCAATCTAGCTGATGGCTCTTGGATCTCTGTCCCTCCCGATCACTCTTCCTTCTTCTTCAACGTTGGTGACTCTCTCCAGGTTCGTCTTAATCGTTATGTATATATGAATATCTGGTTTATGTTTCAGACCAGAGGATCTAATGAAGCTTCTTTATATATGTATTTACTGTGTAGGTAATGACGAATGGGAGGTTCAAGAGCGTGAGGCATAGGGTTTTAGCCAACTGTAAGAAATCTAGGGTTTCTATGATTTACTTCGCTGGACCTTCGTTGACGCAAAGAATCGCTCCGCTGACTTGTCTTATGGACAAAGAAGACGAGATGTTGTACGAAGAGTTCACTTGGTCTGAGTACAGATCCTCTGCCTACAACTCTAGATTGTCAGATAATAGGCTTCAACAATTCGAAAGGAAGACTATCAACCATAATAAATTACTGTTAAAATATGATTAATGATTTCTATATTTTTCGTGATTCATAAATTATCTAAGTGTGTGTTTGTTATTCCCTATATAATTATTATGTGTATGATTGAAGTTAACGTTGATCCAATAATTGTAATACTCCCTCCGTTTCATAACATAGGATGTTTAGAGAAGTATTTTTGGTTCATAATATAGGATGTTTCCAACTTTCTATACAACTTTTAGATTAATTTTATATTTTATATTATACAGTCTTGTTTATAATTGGTTAAACTTTTTAAAAGTAATTATTTTTTAATATGCGTTTTTAACTAAAACATCATATATTTTGAAACAGATGGATTATAATGCAATAGCTATATTTTCTCTAACATCAGTATCACTTTGAAAACTTTGTGATATCAAGTTGTTTTATGTAAACACTTTAAATAAGCTGTTTTAATGAATTTTTCTCCTTTTCAGGTTCTTAAAAAAAAAAAGTTGATGAAAGAATTCGTATCTAATATTTTTAAACGATTACATATGCAATTCTTTGGTGACATAGTAACTATACTGAAAGAACATATTTAGAATTCGTGTGTATAAAAAAAAAACTAAGCTGAAAATACATGACTGGTTAAGGACTTAAGGCCGTACGTATATACTCTCCAGTCTCCCACATTAAACTTATTTTTACACCAATAAAACCATACATTGACATTCCGACATTACATTGTTGGATCAAAGCTTTTAACACTCTATGGCTAACAACTTTATAATACTCCAGTATTTAAGATATCGATAAAGACATTACAACCAAAAAATCTCGATTCTTACACGTTGAATGTGGTCCGAGTATTTGTTTTTGGGCACCAATATGTTTAGTGATCTAGGTAAGATAGGCATATATATTAATATGATAATTTAGACAGCGTATCGTGTACTTAATTAGAGTTTTGTAAACCATTTTTTTCTGTTTTCAAGGAAAGAAGTGACTTGTCCAATTCACTGTATTGTTATTTTCACTTGGGCCAACTTGGATATCTGAAAGTTATACTTTTTTAACGTTGGTGTCTCTATAAGTTTTCTATAACGACTTCTCCTTTCTTTCTTGTTTTAATAATTCCTTATCATGTTGGTTGGTACCCAGGTGGTTTTCAAGTTTAAACGACGGTTTTTTAAAGAAGAAAACGCCAAAACTAGTCATTTGTTCTTTCTGTGCAAAACAGAGAAACCTATGAGTCTATAACCACAAGGTCTCTTCCAATGGCAATTACTTCAAATACTTTATGAGCATTGTTTCAACTTATTCCAAAACATTGCCGACATCGATGAGTCCCTTTCTATGAGAGCCATTAGCCCCTAGCAAACTTTTAAACATTGCAAAACAATGTCAGATCTGGTTACAATTTGAGTTTTTTTTGAGGTTTTTTTCGAGTTATTGGGCAATTGGAATCTTGCACTGATTAGGATTGTGACTACTTCAATAATAGAGACCTAAGTTCCAAACTTGCTCTCTAAATGCTTTTGGGGAAATCTGAATGCAGAAACTAATTCAAGTGATCAAGAGAAGTGCAGACGAACCATCAGAATTTGGCAATTGAATCAGAATTCTGATAAATTAGCTTTTTGGTGAAGCAGCACAATCATTCTCTAAATGATCATCACTAGAAATCATTTTACATAATTCGAAATGATGAGCTCGTCATTTCGTAGACAATCAGACCATCCCACACTTCCTTGAATCACACGCTAGTGTTTGTTCTATCACTTCATTTTTGCCCTTTCTTCTTCCACAGGTCACCGAACATCTTCATCCCTGAACCTTTCCTCTTCCCAAACCCTAACCCGTCATCCGAATCATCAGCCATTCCCGGTGATCCTACAAATATGCCTACAAAATGCGTCTCCATTGACCCGCACCGCTCTGAGAACCGACCATTCATCTCAACCCCTCCAGATAAAACCGCAGCTGCAGCGTCTGCTGCTTTCCTCCACTGCTCGGTTTGTACTTTAAGCTTCTTCATCTCGACTTCTAGACTCTCTTTTGCGTCTTCCATGGATTCAAGCTTCTTCTTTAGCTCTGCCGTGGTCTCGTTGCTTTCTTCCAGCTCTTCCTCAATCTGACTCACCTTTGAAGCTATCTCATCCTCTTTCGCCTTTGCAGTGGACATTTCTGAACCCGTCCTCTTCAACTGATCCTTCAAGCTTGCGTTCTCCTCGCCAAGTGATACCTTTTCTTTCTCCAAGTCGTATAGTCTAGCTTTCAGTACATTGATTTGGTCTTCCTTTGAAGCCAACTCATCACTCTTCACCTTCTCACCTTCTTTTGCTTCCTCAACAAGAACCTCGAAAACATCAGTCTCTTGATTTCCATCACCAGGAATCTCGTCTCTCTCCGGAACAGAAGGGTTTGGTTTCTTGGATTTCTTCTTATGATGAAGCTCTTCTTGAGCACGTTTCTTGGCAGCCTCAGCTCTAGCCAATTGCTGTTTGAGCAATCTCAACTCCTCCTGGGCTTGACCTAGCTGTGACTCTAAGCCAGAGATGCGACTCCCAAGCTTCTTCTGAGTCAGCGGATCCGTGTGAGGTCCACAACTCCTCGGAGATCTACGGTCAAGACCGAGCTTTGGACTCCGGTCTGTAATTGGACGGTTGAGATGCTTCGGCTCAGAGGAAAAGGACGATGATGATGTCCTTAACCTTGGAGATTGTCTCTGAGGCAACTCTGAACCTCTAATACTATTCAAATCACAACAAGACACAAGGATTTGCAATTTCACTCGTATCAGTCTATCAGATCGTAGAGAGACTAATAACAACAAAAACCAATTCCAAAAATAAATCGCATTACCTTGGTTTTGGCATTCTGCTTTACGCAAAGCTGTTGAGGCTATCTCCAGTCTCCAGAGGTTGTATGATCTGATGCAAATCAAAGCACATACATGAGCTTGTTTCGGACGCAAGACTTACTCTAATAAGAGTTGGGAGACACGCGCCACGCGCCACCTGAGTCAAACCAGACAAGTGAGACTGAGAGAGAGAGAACACATTGCTTTTGCTTTTCCACTCAAACACTTTAGAAGATTCAACAAGATCACAAACTTCAATCATTCACCAAACCCATTATAGAAAAAGAAGAAAAAAACAGAATTCTCAAGACTCTGAGAAATAGTTTTTAAGTTCCATGTTCACATGAATCACATACACACTACACACATGCGGTAGTCTAATAAAGACTGAAACTAACTTTGAAGGAGATCAAGACAATGTAGACAAGCTGACTACTTTCTCGGTTTCTCTTTTGCAATTGAATACGAAGGAGTGATTGAGATAAATACTAAAACAGAGGAAATAAATTTTGAATCTGTTGATGAGATTAATTGGGTTAATAGAAGAAACAAGAGCACAAAGACAAGAAAGCCCAAAAATGTGGAGAAAGGAGAAGTTTTTAGCTTTTGTCCAGAAAGAAAGAGAGAGACTCTCAATTCAAGAAGCAGAGAGAGAGAGAGATATTAAAAAGAGACGTTGGGGGAGATTTGAAATAAAGCTGATGATGAAAATGGGAATGACCCTTTGAGAGAGAGGAGAAGAAAAAGGACAAAAGTGTAATTTAACTCAGGTCCCACGTTTACATGTAACCATAATGTTTTTTTCTTTTTTTTTTAGATTTAAGATTCTCTGAATGATCTGATCTGAGTGATACAAATATGATCGAATGCTATACATCGTGTAATAAGTTGCCAAATTATAGCAAATTCTTCGGTTCATAAGTAAGAGATGAGTTTATTTCTATTTTAAATCACATCTTCGTATGTCTTTTTATTACATATGCAAAATTATACAAAACAGAATGATGTACTTATAATATTATACCCACATGTGTGTACCCTTATCAATCGGTCTGACATTGTTTCTTTCCTTTTGTCGGTTTCCACAAAGTTCAAACTCTTTTGTTTCAGTTTAGTTTCTCTTTCATTTTGGATATATGTTAAGCTTCACATTTTCATTTCAATTCCTTTAGTAGATTAAGTTATGTTTATATTTTTCTACTTTACATACGAAAATTGAAACAATGTACATTCGAGATTCCATACACAATGTTGAGAAGCAAACCACATAAAGTGTTACTACATTCTAGTTTTTATATTCAGGATAGAACCATAAAATCAGTACTATATTTAAATGAGTTTTATTGTGAAGACAAAAGATATAAGTAAAAGTTGACATTTGAAAAATTGTACACATCATCAAAACTCTTAAGTAAATTCAGTGCCACTATGATTTTATGATTGTAAGTTGCATCTAACCAACCAGTAACAACCACCTTTAACTTTTTGGTTCTTTTATGATGATGTTGGTAATAATAATTCTAGTCATTTTGGAATATTACATTTCAAAAATAATTTTGGGAGTTGTGAAACTATATAGGCCCATTTTTCAAATTAATCAGGTTCTCAAAGAAGACCATTAAGACACTAAACCACAAACAAAAGTTGCTCAAATCAAGATATGAAATGGTGAAATTTGGTGAGTTGCTGCTACTTGCTAGTCATATCTTTACGAACCCATAGACTTTATAAAAAATTACTCTAAATCAATATACAAATGCGAAGCTAAAAACCCTATACCCACTACCCACTAACATTATTTTGGTCAACACTCTCCAACTTTGACTTTCTCTTCTGATTCATTTGCTATCAAATAGACAAAACCTGTGCTCTTTCACTTTTTGTCGATGCTGACGGTATGGAGAAGAAATTATGGAAATAAAACATAAAGAAGACTGAACACAACCCAACCTTTTCTATTAAAACTGGAAATTATCTCATCTGTTTTACTTTTCTTTTCTTTTCTTCCTATAGGAACAAGACATTTATATGAATGAAGGTAATCATTAGATCCAGAACCCATGAAGTTTCCATTATTACCCTATTTATTGCCAAGTAACTTCAGTTGGTGCACTTGTTGTCGTGGCATGAACCTCTGCTAAAGACACAGCCATAGCCATCATCATCTGCTCATCAAAACTCTCTGGAACAATGACAAGAGGAGGAGGAGTGGGAAAGTTGTGGAAGCTCTCGCTGGTCATGTAAGAACTTACATAGTTGTTGCTGCTTCCTGTTTCTCCCATCTCGGTGTTGTTATGGTAATGTTGTTGTTGTTGATGGTGGTGATGGTTGTCAACGTCATCTACCTCTTGTTCTATGTCATAGTAACTGTCACAATTTCCAGGAAGCATACTGTATGAAGAAACGTTGACATTGTGATTGTGATTGTGAATTTGATTGGAGGTTTCTCCAACCATTTGGCGTTCAGCAAGTGCGGAGATTGCACAAGTAAGCCCACCAGATGATGATGAAGACGGCATTGCTGGTTCTACAGTTGAAGCCATTCGTGGTAGTGAAGAAACATAACTATGATCTTCTGTTTCATACTGCCTAGAAGAAGTCATTTCCTCTGAAGCTGAATTTTGCTGCGCCCCTGTTTCCTGTTAGAATAAGTTTAAAATGCCATGAGAATTTTGAAAATTGTCATTAGAAGTAAGAAGTTACACAAACAATTGTATATACCTGAATGGAGAGCCATATTGCTTCCATTACCATTAATTCTTCTAGGTCAACGTCAACCTCGTCATCCCTGTAGAGTTTACCGACAAATCACATATATAGTCAGTCAAATATGAATCACTCAGATTATAGTTTCATCAGAGTGCATTTAGCTAATTTAACCATTAAAACATGGTGTTTGTGAAAATGAGGTTATATTGTTGTTGTTGGACATAGTAGAAGCATAACAAACTTTAACTCACAACTTCCACTTGTAAGAGGAAGCACAATGGTACTCACTTCATTCCTTAGTAAAATTGTGTCCAAATCACTTGGTTCCCCAAAATACGACTAAAGTCTAATAAACACTATGATTTCATGGTTACAACTACTACATTAATCCATAGAATAATTAATACAGAGCAGCCAGTGAAAAAACAGACCTGTTACCCCGAGGGCCAGAATGCTGTCTACCTACTGATGAGTTCTGCGATGGAACGATTTCCCCATCGTCCATGGGGGAATTATAAGATACAGCTGCAAACCAAGGGACAAAAAACGAAGTCTGTCAAAAACTGCCTTTGTGACACCATATTTGTTCCGGATACGTTGTGGCAGGACAAATAAACCGACCTGAAGCTGAACCATATTCCATCTCGCCAGTCATTGCGCTTGTGCTAGAGGAACATGATTCCAGACGTTTCTGCATTTTCTCTTCATCATCCTGCATTTCCTTCTGCCTCATCCTTATTTTGGCTTCTATAACCCGTTGCTCTTCCTGCAAAAGTATACAGTTTCCAGATATGTAAAAAGCAGCATCCCCATCAAACTTATCGACACAAA
>NC_025700.1:21872929-21874128 GCF_000633955.1 Camelina sativa | reverse complement strand
ACCGACCTGAAGCTGAACCATATTCCATCTCGCCAGTCATTGCGCTTGTGCTAGAGGAACATGATTCCAGACGTTTCTGCATTTTCTCTTCATCATCCTGCATTTCCTTCTGCCTCATCCTTATTTTGGCTTCTATAACCCGTTGCTCTTCCTGCAAAAGTATACAGTTTCCAGATATGTGAAAAGCAGCATCCCCATCAAACTTATCGACACAAAGAGTTACTGTACACATTTGAGTTTTGACTTACAACTTGTTCAATGCCTTTTTCCTCCTTTGTCTTTACTCCACGGTACTCGACAGCATAATTGGGTGTTTTACAAAATGGGCACCTCAGAAACGTCAAGGAAGACATAAAAGAGACGATCCATCAAATAACAAGAAATACTCTCTCGAACATTATTCCAAATGTAAACTAATAAAAGCACAGAAATTAAGGTGAAGGATACTGAGTAGGCCGAGCTGAATTAGGATTCTTCATTTGTAAAAAACACTCTGCAGCAAAATTAAAAAGATAGCAATGTCAAATGAAATGTAAACATGAATAGAACAAAGAGGCCCAAAATGTTAAATGAATAGTTCACCTGTACAGATGCTTTTCATGCAACATCTTGATCTATTGAGGCTAGGATAATACTAGAAACACACAAAAAAAACAGCAGAGTTAGGCTCAACAAAAACATTGACGAGAACGTAATTAAAATTACAGAGACTGAGAAGAAATTAAACAAACCAGAAAACAAATAGGACACTCTTCAAGATCATGACAGCTCTCATCGTCTCCAGGGTAGCAAGGAGCAAGCTTAGATTCTACAATCAGTTTTCTGAGCTTTTTAATGTCGACATCTTTATTAACATACAAACCTTGTGGTTTCGTATACCTTTCTTCCACAACTTGCCTCTTCCTTCCCAACTTATTACCCATCACACAAAAGTTTTAATCTTTTTTAAAAACCCTTTCTTCTACTAAAACCCTATCCTACCACCTTTACAAGAGTAGAGATTATGTTACTCTAATCTCACAATTAACACCTAAAGTCAATTCCTTTTTACAGTTACACCCACTGGAGAAACAAACAAGCCTAATCTTTATCCTAAAGGTACAAGCTTTAAACTGGAAACAATCTTCACCATAACCTGCACAAATGGTAAAACTCAATTTCAGCACACAATTCGGGTTAATAAAAAACCCTAATTTTAT
>NC_025700.1:21871879-21872329 GCF_000633955.1 Camelina sativa | reverse complement strand
GGGGGGGGGGGGGAGCAATTACAGAAGACACAGTATATAACCCTTAATAACGAAGACCTAATTAAAACATTCCAAACAGAAGAGAGAAAGAAACCCTACAAATTCTGATAAAAACAAGTACAGATAGAAATCGGAGGATGGAAAGAAAAACCTGAAAACTTGGGGAGGAGGAAACAAAATCTTGGAGGGGCAGAAGAAAACAAGAAGAGATCAAAACAAAGGGTTTTTGGGTAAACGATAAGAGACACGATCAGAAACTTTACTCTGTAGAGAGAGAGAAGAAAGAAAGAAGAAGAGAGAAGCAACAAAGATAATACAGTGTTTGTGTTATGTGTGTGTGTGTCTCTTTCGTTATTATATAAAATTCATAGAAGAAAATAAAACAGAGAGAGATTAGAACGAGTTCTGTAATCTGATTTTTTTTTTTTTTTTTTTTTTTTTTTTTTTTAA